>NW_025938894.1:0-5915 GCF_000764305.2 Hyalella azteca | reverse complement strand
GGCAATAAGTCCAGCAGCTATCTCAATCAATCGTCAGTTATGGAAAGATCGGGTTCCAAAGGCCGGATCCCTTGTGAATCAAGTCACGAAAAGTTCAAGAATCGGCAACAGGCCATGGGCCTATTTCTTCAACGCCGACACTTCTATTCTATTCTATTCTATTCTATATCTGACGATTGATTGAGAAAGCTGCTGGACTTATTGTCTGGGGTTGCGTTTGCGTGAGATAGTGGTGAAATTTGAATGCTTTATGAAATACCGTGATGTTGTAAAATATACATTTGTTATGCGTATAGGTATTTATTCTTTCCTGTTTTAGGATCTTGCGCTTAATCTCAAAAGCCCCAAGCTCTAGCTCTCTCTCCGCGCATATGATTTATTAGTGCTCACGTGTCTGATTTGCAATATTCGTTGCAGGGTATCCGATTTGTTAAATTGCTTAGTTCCTAGTTTCGCATCCGTTTGTTACAATAGTCAGTTCTGATTTGTTTTCCTGTAATATGATCATCTTTAATACATTGAATTAAGGTTGTTTTTGGAGTTTCAATCGGTCTATCCCAAGCTTTGCTCATTAAGCCAATAGGGGAGTGACCCCTAGGGGGTCACTCCCCTATATTAAGTAGGGGAGTGACCCCTACTTACAATTCCCGGTCATTATTGTTGGGCGTGACAAGACCATCCAAGCTTTGGGGGTGACGCGACTGGTATTTGGGATAGTTAAGGCTAGTTCGTCACAGAATAGCAATACAATCAAGTAGCAATGCAATCAAGTGACAAGATAATCAAGTAGCAAGATAATCAGGTAGCAATGCAATCAAGTAGCAAGATAATCAAGTAGCAATGCAATCAAGTAGCAATGCAATCAAGTAGCAAGATAATCAAGTAGCAATGCAACCAAGTAGCAATGCAATCAAGTAGCAATGCAATCAAGTAGCAAGATAATCAAGTAGCAATGCAATCAAGTGACAAGATAATCAAATAGCAAGATAATCAGGTTGCAATGCAATCAAGTAGCAAGATAATCAAGTAGCAATGCAATCAAGTAGCAATGCAATCAAGTAGCAATGCAATCAGGTAGCAATGCAATCAAGTAGCAAGATAATCAAGTAGCAAGTTAATCAAGTAGCGAGGTAGTTAATAAGTATAGTGGCGCATTCAAGTAGCATGACAATAGAGTAGCAGAAATCGACTGTCGATTTGTTGACAACGATGTACGATAGCGTACATCGTACTGTGAGTCATTCCCACCGTCTTACATATTCTAAAGCTTAGTTAAGATGAATATTATGATCAGCATCGGCACGATGATGAAGTTTCTTAGAATGATACATAGAAATTTCGTGGCAGCCTCATAAATAAAAATAAGAGAGCCACGGGCGTAAAAAACCAAACCGTCACGATTGACAGGAGAAAAAGTAATAAGAATTAAACTGTGTAGGTTATCGTGATACCAGCATGGAAGGAGAATTGTTCGCCAAGTTGAAATATTTTAGTTACTGTTCACAATTCTCTGTTATTTGATTTTATATGTTCAGTAGGCACAGATAGGTGTTTACGTTTCCCTACCTGGTTATATAAATTATTTACAATTTTGAAGCCCGCATACGCGTCAATGGTGAGTGCGGTGTCGCGTAGGGTTTACTTGATAATGAGCCTGGAGCGGTAGAAAGAAATGCGCTTGAATTCATTGCTTGTCAAACCGTATCCATATAAAATGCATTTTTGAGTTTACACCATATCGTGCGACATTATAATTTATCGTAATAGGATCGTATCCGTGGAAATGCACGTCATTCAGTGATATTGCATTTAGGTGGCACATATGACTAAGTATTATTGTGTAGTGCTAGTCTTCAAAAATAGATGGTTGTCTGTAGAAGAATAACAGTTCTTTCAGATGGATCGTTAAAGTTGTGGAACACGCCGATTTGACAGCAATACACATGATTTAATTCGCTTGTGCGCATTTCAATTTCAAAGTACAGCTCATTAATGATTCTATGTGAAGTTAAAATCAGAATGAAATATGTTGTCAAATTATTAATAGGCTGTTAGGCAATTAATAATCTATTTCCAGCGAACGGAAAGCAAGTCATGAGCCAAAGCGCTGACTTTTATGCAGCCTCGCAATAAACGAGCTCTCGGTCTCGATAGGCCGTTACATCATCGTAAACTGGCGTTCCCACGCATTAGGCGCAGCCAGTGCTCGAACAACGCAGTCTGTCCTCAAATGAGCAATTTTCTTCGCAGCGCGTGTAATTTTAAGGGCAAACTAGTATTTTACAATGAATTGGAATGCTCTGTTTTCTTTGTATTTATTTTTCATTTCAAGTTGAACACGATAGTCTCGTTTCATTTGATTGTTCATCTAGTATTCGTGCGAATACTTAAACTCTAGTATACCTTTCATTCGTTTGTAGTGGCGCAGACTATAGTGAAAAATACGCTAGAACATCATTGGCTTGTTAGCGCATTTTTCATGATATCGCATCATTATTGGTAATACGTGGGAGGCTTTCGCAGGTGATGGTGTCTCATTCCCACCGTCTTACAAATTCTAAAGCTTAGTTAAGATGAATATTATGACCAGCATCGGCACGATGATGATGTTTCCTAGAAACTTCCATAGAACTAGAAAAACTTCCATAGAACATAGAACTAGAAACTTCCGTAGAAAATTTCGTGGCAGCCTCATGAATAAAAATAGGAGAGCCACGGGCGTAAAAAACCAAACGGTCAGGATTGACAATAGAAAAATTAATAAGAATTAAGCTTTGTAGGGCATCGTGATACCATCGCATGAAAGGAGAATTGTTCGCCAAGTTGAAATATTTTAGTTACTGCTCACAATTCTCTGTTATTTGATTTTATATGTTCAGTAGGTACAGATACGTGTTTACGTTTCCCTACTTATTTCAGTATATTATCTTCTTCATGTTCATTATTTGCTATTTTGAAGCCCTCATACGCGTCAATGTTATGTGCGGTGTCGCGTAGGGTTTACTTGATAATGAGGCTGGGGCGGTAGGAAGAACTGCGCTTGAATTCATTGCTTGTCAAACCGTATCCATATAAACTGCACTTTTGAGTTTACATTATATCGTGCGACATTATAATTTATCGTAATAGGATCGTATCCGTGGAAATGCACGTCATTCAGTGATATTGCATTTAGGTGGCACATATGACTAAGTATTATTGTGTAGTGCTAGTCTTCAAAAATAGATGGCTGTCTGTAGAAGAATAACAGTTCTTTCAGATGGATCGTTAAAGTTGTGGAACACGCCGATTTGACAGCAATACACATGATTTAATTCGCTTGTGCACATTTCAATTTCAAAGTACAGCTCATTAATGTCTGATTCTGTGTGAAGTTAAAATCAGAATGAAATATGTTGTCAAATTATTCATAAGCTGTTAAACAATTAAGAATCTATTTCCAGCGAACGAAAAGCAAGTCATGAGTCAAAGCGCGGTCTTCTATGCAGTTTCTCAATAAACGAGCTCTCGGTCTCGATAGGCCATTTAATCATCGTAAACTGGCGTTCTCACGCATTAGGCGCAACCAGTGCTCGAACAACGCAGTCTGTCCTCAAATGAGCAATTTTCTTCACAGCGCGTGTAATTTTCAGGGCAAACTAGTATTTTACAATGCTATGGAATGCTCTGTTTTCTTCGTATTTATTTTTCATTTCAAATTGAACACGATAGTCTCGTTCCATTTGATTGTTCATCTAGTATTCGTGTGAATATTTATACTCTAGTATACCTTTCATTCTTTTGTAGTGGCGAAGACTATAGTGAAAAATACGCTAGAACATCATGGCTTGTTAGTGCATTTTTCATGATATCGCATCATTGTTGACATCACTTTCAATTCTAATATATAACTGGAAAAGTATACATGATAATTTCTCAACAGATATAATATATATTATTACATTCTAAAGACCAATATGAAGGTAGGATATTTTCGAAATTTTTACAAAATGGTTACTTTAATTCCCTAAACAAAGAAGTATACAAGTCAAGATATTGTCAAGCTCAATGGAAGATAAAGCTTGCTTTTTTCTTCATCTGCGGCAAAGGTGCATATTATTCCTCCACTACGTATTTCACTCAAAAATAAATAAAATATTTCATTTGGCTTTGATTTTTAGGGGCAGGGCTGACATAAGTTCAGTGTCCAGTCAAGTCAACAGAAATCGGTCAAATAACGCAATTGGCTCTTGTAATTTTTTCATTTTTGGCACAATAATGGATCTATATATTTCTTGAAAAAATCTACTGGTTAATCATATAATGTAACCACCTCTGCCAACTACCACATATTCATGACCACCTCACTTCAGTGAGCAGAAATTGCCTGAAAGTTCCAGCTGGGCAGGGTGGCCCAGTAGTTACAGTTCAGGAGTACCAGGATTGGCGCAGAGAGGCGCGGGTTCGATCCCAGCTCTGTGCGCCAGTTTCTGGTCAGAATCGTCGAGGAGGCCGGGCGGTTAAGCACAGCAGAATTGTAGCAGTGAGTTGCGAGCTCGAGACCGCAGCGAGCTGTGAATGTTCTGCGATGTTAAGAAGCGGCGACAGGCCTACGGCCTAATAAACACTGAAACCGCTATATTATATTATTTATTCACAAAGTATGGCAGATAGCCGGAAATTCGGATGACATTTCTAATTTAGAGGTTTGAACCTTCATGCGTTTCAACTCCTCCTTCTAATGCCACAAGATTCCTTGAGTTATGTCAGCCCATTCTATTCTCCTATCATTCTATTCTCCTACCTCCAGGGGTCAATATTTACCACGTTACCGACCCCTGTCTTAAATAATCAAATATAATCTGGTAATATGATACTATTATTACTGGGACAGTGCACTGATGTCAATATAAGTACGAGAATAAGTAAAATATTGTAAATTTTATAACACGTAGACTCTGTCATTTCGGTACTTCAATCATTTAATTTCTAATTCATTTATGTTATAGAATCATCACTGAGTTGATATGTATGAGTATAACTATTATTAATAAAGAAATTAATGCTCATAGAAAAAAATACAATTTATTAAAATTAAGTTGCTTATTGCAGCATAATTCCAGAAAAATTGCCAGGTAGAATTATTTCAGTTATTAATCACAATTCGCATTTGAGTGGCAACTGGCTACTAACTGTTCGATAAATACAGATGACATGAACAATTGTTTTTGAGCCTAGCGAGTGAAATAATCTTCTTTAGTAAATTTTTCATGTAGAAAAGCAACGTCGCGAAATCGCATGGCGATATACCGGTGGTACCAACCGGCCTAACTACTGATTAAATTATTAAATTAAGAAGAATTCTAGGTGGAAATCATCAAATCAAACATTAGTCGGGTATACTGAAATCTTTAGCTTGTACCAAATTGAGTCAAGTTATAATCTATCATAAAAAATCCAGTCCACAAAAAATGCACGTATATCAGTGATATTGTATGTATATACATGGTGCATAATTTTATGCAGAGCAGGCATGTCTAATTCAACCAAGGATGAAAATCTGGGTTTTTCTTTGTATCGAATGATGTATTAAATAATTATGAGGATAATTATTAGCGATGAAGAAAAATTATATTCATGATGATAATAGGATGTTGTCTAAATTATGTTTTTAGATTGACTAGAAATATATTTTAGATTAAGTCAAAATTTCATCCTATCTTTAGCTGGTAATAGATATTTAGCAAATTTCGAGCATTGAAATAAATATTCATTGACTTCGTGTTTCTTTTTATCGAAAAGTGCCACTATCTCTGCCTCGGGATCTGGTTAATATAACCAGAAGTTTCCGTACGCCCCCTATATCTTAATATCAATTTTAGTAATACTCAAATTTTCACACGTCCCACGATGTTTTATCAATACCATTAATATAA
>NW_025938893.1:0-1433 GCF_000764305.2 Hyalella azteca | reverse complement strand
ATAGTATATATTGCATGCATTGCCTTACTGCACCGTCATGCGGATGACGTGGTGGAAATCTTCACTTCCGCCTATAGCATTGAACCTCGTTTGCTCATTGACATGGAAATGTTCTTGACTATCTTCATCGGTTTATAGCCTAGAGGTACTTTATCTCCAATTTAACACGTTCGTGATAACTAGAATTTAAATCGGAAGGTAATTTAGGCATTTTATAGTATTTATTTTTATTTGTTGTGGATAGTCGAGCCTGCAAAAGTTGTGCGAAGCCAGGCCTGCATATTAGATTTTTTCCTGAAATTATATTTTTTGCAGCTATCAATATGTGGATTCGGTTGCATCATCACCAGCCCCTAAAAAAAGGTCTATTTTCCTCTGCAATGCACGTGTGCTGGAGAAGTCCGTTGTTTGTGCNGACCCACATCTGCTGTACGGGGATGTAATGTGACCCACATTAGGTTGTTACGCATCGCCGATTCTGAGCCGATATCTCGGCTCATCCCCTGCTCTCGGAAGTCGTGCGATCGCCGCTAAATCTGCGCTTCCTTCATTAACTGACGATGTATAAATCTTTGGTCATGATTCGCAATTTTTTTGGCAGCAATGGTTGCAATAATAGGTTTAGTGTTTCAGCTTTGGTGGTTTATTGCCCCTAAATATAACAAGGCGTTAATAAAGCCGTATCTTTCTAGGCGCTCTAATAACCTTTGTGTTATCGATGACACCGTTCATGCATGAATAACTTTCGTCTATGGCGAGTTAAAAATTAGCCAACAAGATGGAAGAAAGAGTTCATGCAACATTGTGCTAAATTTTCTTATTTTGTTTTGAGTGAGATGGCGCAAGAATATGGACTAAGTGTTCGTAAAGGGCTCCGTTACCTTGCACTTACCGAGTGATTCCGTTGAAAAGGTGAAGTTTTAATTTAATTACCGAGTGATTTAATTAAGTGATTTATTTAATTACCGAGTGATTCTGGTGAAAAGGTGAAGTTTTACTCAGGTTGTTATTGCTCCAATCTTTGTCAGTAGAGTTCAAACGTGTATGTTTTGTGTAGGTGAATTTAACGTCCACAACTTGGTGCTGCATGGATGTTTGCTTGTGCAGCCCGATACATTTTTTGGCATCAAATGATGCAGATATCTAGTATCTGCTCCATCTCTATTAATAAACACGTTAACTCCGAAGTGGTTCGTAAGTGTAGTACGAACAGAGGATGCATGTAGTGGTACTGCAGTAATTCTTTCAGGAATTATTATCTTAAAAGACGATGATGATTCTTTCGTTACTTAAGTTTATCGGAAACCTACAGACGTCAGAAAGGTCCTGAACTTAGAAGCGAATGTCCCCAGCGCTACAAAATCAGCGCCATATACGTCAAGCGTTCAAAAGCTGTACATCCGCTCGTGACATGAAAACTGAACTCCGGACCT
>NW_025938892.1:0-1318 GCF_000764305.2 Hyalella azteca | reverse complement strand
GTGAACTCATTCAGTGAACTCATTCAGTGAACTCATTCAGTGAACTCATTCAGTGAACTCATTCAGTGAACTCATTCAGTGAACTCATTCAGTGATCTTTCGCTGGACATATTCTGTGAGTTACATCAACGTACGCTCAGTGACACTAAAACGTGCTTACGGCATCAACATCTCCATACGTGCCCACATCGCCACGTGTTTCGGGTAACGTCTTCTCGTATCTCGGCATCGCTCGATCAGCTCAGCCTACAACGTCTCCACGACGACTCTTTACGCAACCACGCTGGCACGTCGACCTACACCTCTGGCCCGGACTACCTATTCCTCCTGGATCATCACATCGAGCAGGTCACGTGAGCTAAATCAATAAATCCATTTATTAATTGATTGTGTTTGTTTCTTCCAACTAAATTCGTCCTGCCGCTCCCTAATCCTTTCCGTCTGAAATTAGTGAATGATACAAGACGCAATTCGTGTTGGCCTTAAATAATCCTCTGATGCGAGTCTAAAAATACATATATATGGATAAATAAAAACTACATATACCCATAAGGAGACCGGGCGGTTAAGCAAAGAAAATGTAAAGCAGTGAGTTGCGCGTTCGAGACCGCAGCAAGCTGTGGATGTTCTGCGATATTAAGAATCGGCGACAGGCCTTCGGCCTAATAAACGCTGAAACCACTATACTATTATTATTATATATTATAAATTGATTTTTAAACCTTGTGTTGCATGTGCATTGGAACAAATTGGTAATATATATATGATAAGTTGGTTAAATTAAATGGGTTTTAAAATTTGAATTGAAATTTTTTTGGCCTGTATGAACATTGTTCCTCACCTTGCGCATAAATTTAATTTAGGGAAATTCAATTACCGTTTACTTGAAAGGTTCTGTTAAGCATAAATAACACCTTGAGCTCTCGACTTAAGTTTCACTGCAGTTGTGATCGCATTCACGTGAAGATGATAAAACTTTTCGTTTTCGATTTCGGGCCAATATTAAGCGAGTTGATATTGGTAGTGGAAAAACATTACAAATTTTAAAAATATTATATTGCAGGCGTGTCTCATCAGAACTTCCCAAGTCACCCGCCAGTCTCCCCGTTGCCCCCGCCGTCGGTGGAGAGAACCTCTGTCCGCTGGCCTCGTCATGCGGGGGACCTGGACGCCGTGTCGGAGACCAGCTCCACCGTCAGTTCGATATATCTAGAACACAAATACAGTCAGAAAATTAATAGAGTTTGCAGTCAAAATAAATAAAACAACAGAAGTTAAAACCTAAATTTACAGGCAAGGGGCAGAATAATAAAGAAAT
>NW_025938891.1:0-310 GCF_000764305.2 Hyalella azteca | reverse complement strand
AAGATATCTTCCTTACGCTGAAAGATACAAAGCCGTTCTCAATGGACTGACATTGATATTGTAATATATCTACTTATGAGAAATTTGCTTCTCTTCACTTAATTAATTTGATTTGACTCGACAGATTATCTTTATATTAGGGCAGAGAAGAAACAACTTCGCAGATTGTTGAAAGGATTTCATCCCTGACATTTCAAAAGAGAGTGATGTCGATTCCATCCTCTAAACATTCCTTATTTTCCACAAAAATATTTTCGTCGAAAATCTTTCTAAACTTCCCTTTCCGAAAATTGATATAATTTTCAAATAA
>NW_025938890.1:0-376 GCF_000764305.2 Hyalella azteca | reverse complement strand
GTAATTTTTAAACGTATATTGTTATTATCGAAAATTTCATCTAACTTACGGGAGACAAGTTATTAATTACGCTACATTAAACCGCAGCTGCCACGCATCAGCCCAGTTAACTAAACTGTCAATATCATCTTGTAATAGCGCTTTATTTGACGCATCCTTCACTGTATTATAAACTTTTGTATGCCCAGTCTGACACGGTTCCGTTAATACTGACACGTTGTCGTCTACCTACTAAAAAATCTCTCATCCATTGGAGTACGTTTCCCTTAATTCCTTAAGAATTCACTTTACGCAGCAGCCGCTCATGCGGAACACTGTCAAATGCTTTGGCAAAATCGAGGTACAATGCATCCACTGGCTCCCTTTCGTCCAGCAG
>NW_025938889.1:0-16125 GCF_000764305.2 Hyalella azteca | reverse complement strand
AGCATGCATAACACTAGTTTCCAGCACACTAGTAGCATGCGCAACACTAGTTTCCAGCACACTAGCAGCATGCATAACACTAGTTTCCAGCACACTAGCAGCATGCGCAACACTAGTTTCTAGAACACTAACAGCATGTGCAATGCAACACTAGTTTCCAGCACAATAGCACCATGCGTAACACTAGTTTCAGCACACTAGCAGCATGCATAACACTAGTTTCAGCACACTAGCAGCATGCATAACACTAGTTTCCAGCACACTAGCAGCATGCGTAACACTAGTTTCAGCACACTAGCAGCATGCGTAACACTAGTTTCCAGCACACTAGCAGCATGCATAACACTAGTTTCCAGCACACTAGCAGCATGCNGCAGCTGCTATGCAATAGTAACAATCTAAGTTATGAATATAAATACATGATAACTTATTCGTAACATTAAAAAGCTACTTTTGCCGATACTCAAAATACCCCAAAACTCTTACTTTTTCAATAAGTATTAAAATGTTGTTTGAAGGGAGCGAGTTTAGTGCAGCAGCGACATACTGTACATAATATTTTCGGAAGATGAAACAGTAACAACAAAATCAACAACAACAACATCGTTAATAATAAATAAAACAACAACATCAACATGAGAGCGGCAGGCTGCAAGCCTTTCCTACCTGCGCAGGACCATCAGGTATCCTGACGATGTACTGGTAGTACTTCTTACCTGCGCAGGACCATCAGGTATCCTGACGATGTACTGTAGTACTTCTTCTTACCTGCGCAGGACCGTCAGGTATCCTGACGATGTACTGTAGTACTTCTTACCTGCGCAGGACCATCAGGGATCCTGACGATGTACTGGTAGTACTTCCTCTTCTCCTGCAGGTCGAGGCGCCGCAGGTCGGGGCACAGGTCGTCCTGCGGCAGGCAACACGCGTACTCGGCGAGCTCGTAGCGCAGCGAGTGGTTCACCCACCGGTGCATGGGGAAGTAGTACTCCGACTGTGGGGAACGAGGGGGAATAGCGCGGGATTAGAGGGGGAGGAATGGGCGCAGAGACTGGAAAAGAGGATGGGGAAATAGTACTCCGACTGTGGAGAACAATGGGGAATAGTGAGGGATTTGAGGGGGGAGGAATGGATGGGGCTGGGCGTAGAGACTGGAAAACAGCATGGGGGAGTAGTACTCCGACTGTGGGGAACAAGGGAGAATAGTGGGGGATTAGAGGGAGAGGAATGGATGGGGCTGGGCGCAGTGACTGGAAAACAGCATGGGGAGGTAGTACTCGGACTGTGGGGAGCAACATGGGGAAGTATAGTCCCGGGACTGGGAGAACAACATGGGAATGAACATTGTCCGAGAGATTAGTAGGCATGGGATGAGCAGCCAGCCCCGTGAGGTGGAGAAGTGGTAGAGAGTGAGGGTCTCTGCTCACGTGATCGATAGATTACCATTGCGTTTAGGTCGGGAACAAACCACACTACTGAGCACGCGTCAAGTATGCTGTGTGGCATGTGCTGTGCACGCGTCAGGCACATGCCAGTCACTGTCCAGTCCCATATTCTTTAATGCTTAATTCAAAGACGCATTCACACCATGGGCCTTGTAGGTGCCTTGATGGTGTGAATGCTTCTATGGAAATGCATCAAAGAATATTGCACTGCACCGTGACTGGCATATGCCTGCACGTTCCCGGCAGTGCTGTGTGAACCCGGTCTTATTGAAGTCTGCCTTCAACGGTCTGCGTACTCGGCGAGCTCGTAGCGCAGCGAGTGGTTCACCCACCGGTGCATGGGGAAGTAGTACTCCGACTGTGGGGAACAAGGAGGAATAGTGTGGGATTAGATGGGGAGGAATGGGCACAGAGACTGGAAAACAGTATGGGGAAATAGTGAGGGATTTGAGGGGGAGGAATGGATGGGGATGGGTGTAGAGACTGGAAAACAGTATGGGGAAATGTAGTCGGACTCTCCGACGGTGGGGAGCAACATGGGAAAGCATAGTACCGGGACTGGGAGAACAACATGAGGATGTGCATGGTCCGACACATTACCGACTACCAAGCACGCGCCGGACACTTACCAGTCACTGTCCAGTCCCATATTTTTTAATGCTTTATTCATATATACGTATGCAGCTGCTATGCAATAGTAGCAATCTATGTTATGAATAAAAATGCACGATAACTTATTCGTAAGATTAAAAAGCTACTTTTTCTGATACTCAAAATACCCAAAAACTCTACTTTTTAAAGAAGTATTAAAATGTTGTTTGAAGAGCGATTTACACCATGGGCCTGGCATGTGCCTTGCGCGGCTGGTGTGAATGCTTCTATGGAAATGCATCAAAGAATATTACACTGCACCGTGACTGGCATATGCCTGGCACGTGCCCGGCAGTGCTGTGTGTGAACCCGGCCTTATTGAGCTCTGCCTTCAACGGTCAGACTTACGGTATGCTAAGGTGACATGTCCTACAAAATGATAGCTTCATCGCCAAAATGATCGTATCATCACGAGAAACGGCGTCGGTGACCGCATCGTTTCTATGGTCACAGGAACATATTCACAAAGAAACAAAATGTGAACTTGTAAGCTGGCGCAGCCACGTTATGGGCAGGTTAAACGTACATAACCACTAACCTTTAATCCTGTGACGCAGTCGTTGTCGGCTGCCGTGCCCGGCGCTAGGAGCTTCTCCTTAGGGATCTTGCGGTGCTTCTTGAGCCTCGCAAAGCGGGGATCCTGCACGATTATGTAGTCGCAGAACCAGCCGTCCAGCATCCCCTTACGGTCCCGCTGCAGGTACAGTTTCACCACGCGCTCGAAGCCTGTGCGAATAGCAAGTTATTTCAGCACAATTAAATTATTTTTGTCGCCGACTTAGACTACGACAAGCGGAACTGTGATTTACGAGCAACGTATAGATGTCCCGAGACTGCAACATGTCCCTGGTGCGTGTAGAGCCGTTCGTGCAGAACTATTGCATGCACCAGTACAGAACTAGCTCATGAAGATACCCAATCAAATACGAAGCTCCGAATAAGATACTGAGTTAGAAGAATTAAGGTTACGAGGTTGCGGTTACACAACAACACTACAGCGGTTACGCAAAACATGCGGTGATCACGTGCACGTATGCGTTGACGGGACGAAACGAAGTGCTTCCCTTCAACAGCTAGCATTTCTAGTGGAATACAGACATCGAGTCTATTTCTGAAGCGAAAACACACGAGGATTTAAACATAGTCATGTCACCTCGTATAAATAAGAATAATTTAATAACCCAATCTGGAGCTCAGTTTTGTGCGTAATAAAGTTAATGGACTGAACTAATTTCTATGGCTCATCAATAAAGAGGAGAGCTGTGAAGCTAGCTTCAGATGCAGAGGGCTATAGGAGTTAAGAAACTGCTGAGTCATGGGACGAATTTGGCGGGCATCGAGGTTGAACTCACAAGGATTTTTAAATTTTTACGGGAAGCGCTCGATACAAAATAAGCCAATTGGTCCAATAAAGATTAGCTGTTTGGTAAGGACAGAATTGTCAGGCAGAATGGCAGCGACGAAACTAATCCGAATTTAATGGCAAAAATGGAATTAATTGTTTTGAAAAAAGAAAAGTTATGAAAGAATTCATACAGAACAATTCAGGACGAACTACAAGCCAGTGTGGTCCCACCTTCTGGCAAATGAAGCGTGTACGTGTCCAGTTTCCCTCTCTCCAGGTCATCATAGTAAGGCTTGTCGAGCTTGAGGTTGATCGTCTTCAAGCCGTTGTTGTCTTCCAGTTGAATGTAGACGTTAGCGTCTGTACCAGACTTCTCCTGGTCGCCAGTCTTGACGAGAATGCGGGCCTTCATGCAATCAGAAGCGGAGGATTTCCGGCGGCCTTCATCCCCAGCCATGTCACCCCGACAGGGGCTAGAACCCCTGCTGTGGGTGGGGCTTCGAGAATGGGGTGAAAGGAAAGCGTCAGAAGTTTTCCGACCAGACTGCGGGGAGCCACGGGGGGTTAGACTGGATACTGAGGCTGGGGTCTGTGATCCTTGTGGGGTCTGGTCACCTTTTGGGTCTTGAACGATGATCTCGTCACCTTGGGGATGATTGATGATATCATTCGACTGCACCTCCCTGCGCCCGTTGGATGATGAAACTGAACCCATTGTGCAGATGTGTCGTCTGCATCGATAAGCTATACGGTGCTATAGTTCTTATCTCGTGTGGAGAGGCAATAAAATTATACCTTTAATAACGTCAAGTTCTGTAAAGGAAGCATTCAGTCAGAGGTACGAACGTATAAAAAATTGTCGAGTGCATCAAATTGAAGGAGATAAGTGCAAATTATTCTTAGATATTGGGGAAGTCTAGAGCAGAATGGCCGTGAATATTTCTTGATATCAGAACAGCAACCCGCAGCTACATGCCACATGTCAATGTCAGACCCAAAAAAAAAAAATAAATTGAAATAATGTAGACAAGAGGAAACAAATTACAGGTTAGGTATTAGAACGTGAATAACGTGTTTGTGTAAGCAACAACAATATCCTGGTCAAGACAAGTGCAACGGAGGCGCTTTTGCTTTGGAAACAATTTAATTTCAACAAAACTCCATGCTCTGCACGACAAGGAAGAAATGCGGGCGAAATGAAGTATAATACGGTATTGTGCTGAACGAGCGTAATTTAGACGCCCCATTCAATATTGCATCACATATAACACTACATTCCCGTATAACACTACATTCATCCCCGTATAACACTGCATCCCCGTATAACACTACATCCCCGTATAACACTACGTCCCATATAACACTACGTCCCGTATAACACTACGTCCCCGTATAACACTACATCCCCGTATAACACTACGTCCCCGTATAACACTACGTCCCGTATAACACTACATCCCCGTATAACACTACATCCCTGTATAACACTACATCCCCGTATAACACTACATCCCTGTATAACACTACATCCCCGTATAACACTACGTCCCGTATAACACTACATCCCCGCATAACACTACATCCCCGTATAACACCACATCCCCGTATAACACTGCTGTCGTCCGCTGTCTGTACTGCCCGGCCAAATATTTGCACATATATTTTTTCCACTCAAATTTTAGATGAAGTCTCTCTCTACACGTCATTCACGCACATACATCGTCATGATATTGTTTACGAAGGGAATATGTTGACTAATTGAATCATACGCACCAAATTAAATTATAGGATAGTTAAGTCAAAGTCCACAGAGGCTAGGGAGAAGATTGTCAATTGGACACATCGATATGTTACGATCTGCTCATACCCAATCTCATTTAAGAAGCGTTTTGAAGCGAATAAGTTAGGGTCGAACTGTTTTTTAACTTGGTGGATTAAAGAAATCAGGAATGTCGAAGGTTCAAAAATAATTATATCAAAAATAATCGTATATTCAGAATATACGCAAACATCAAAATTCAAAAGCCTTTCGGTTATAGAAGAATTTTCTTTACCCGACGCCAGCAAAACACAAGCACCGAACACTGAATCTTGTTAGCCCCGTCCGTGCAAATCCACGACCTTGAAACTCAGAACACGACCTTGGAACCAGTCCATTGTTAAGGCCTCGTTATCGTTCATTAACAAACTTATCACAATATCATACTTAGTTCTGATGAAACATCGTAATTACCATTCGGTGCCTGACTGATCAAAAATTTGCGAAAACCATTTTTCATAATTTAAATGAGGTTTGATTGACAACCAAAATAAAAGAGTTGTGTTCACTATTTTTAACATTTTAAGACAGATATTGTGTGCATATAAAATTTTTTGATCAATTATAGAACTTGCATGATTAAAACGTCTCACCATTTCAACGCTACAGTCAATTTCAATTCAAGGTCGATTCAATAACTGAATGCCCTCCTATCAAGGAAATAATCCAAGTATTATTTATAACCTACAATGATGCACGAGAATAGAAAGGTTTATTTAATGAGCTTAAAGTCATGGGTTGCACGCATACGCGCGAGTGACCACCCCCAACCTCTGCCTGCGCCTGACTGCCGCGGGGTGCACATGACTGCCTTTATATATACGGAGGCGGGCACCCGCGTCCTGCGTCACAGTCGCGCGATGAACGTTCCTGTTCCACAAGCGGAGGGAAAAATTAGTATACATTGAGGTATCGCTGTCAGTATGTTGCATCATGCTTCGTCTGTGTTTTTTTAGAGTCGCTTCTGCTTTCAAGTTGTTGAGCACCAACGGAAGTATACGATGAACCAGCTGATGATTCACCTCATATTTCCTGTATGCCGCCCCCGACACGACACACCAACTCGAGGGCGGGGATACAAGCTGCTGTTCTTGCAGAGCGAAGCGTGTAGCTGCAGTGTAACTTTTGACCGCAGTTACACGTTTTCATCAAGATGAGTGGCATTCATAAAAATATTAAGGTGCCAGGTTGCTCTAAAAAATATTTTCTCCACAGGGACGTCTGTCTAAATCCTGTAGCTCACAAATGATGGTCAACATCCGATGCCTCATCAGCGGCCGGCATCAATTGTCGAGGTAAGCCTGGACGAAGAGAAATCGTATTTCCGGCGCGGTGAGCGCAACCCCGGGTGGCGCGTCTGAGGGTTGTCGATCCCATGTCCTGCTGGGATGAACTGATCTCACTGCACTGCACTGCACTGCACTGCACTGCACTGCACTGCACTGCACTGCACTGGCTGTAGGTTGGCTAGCCCTAGCAATGCACCTGCTACAGCCAGTGATGACCTATTCGCTATTCGTAAGCAATCATTATGCAGGAGGCGCTAGAGGATGTGAGCAGAATCTATAACGGCAAAATAGTTTGCAGGCAGATCAGTAATGCGCCCAAACATCGTAATTATTATTCATTAATATCCCCCAGCATCAATATGCCCTTCTGATATATATAGCCTCTTTTATCACAACTATAGTCTGCTCTAGGCAACGTCACGAATACCAATACCAAACGTTCACCAACAAGCAATCCAAATCATAGCACAATTAAACACCATTATAGAGTAAACTACATGACCAGAAATTCTACGGTTGCAAAAAGCACGCCTACATGAGTTAACCTACCACTTTTGTTGCGTCATTGTTTGTGGTGAAGTATCCTCCTACGTAAGTTAGTCTTCGACAAAATAGTTTGCAGGCAGATCAGTAATGCGCCCAAACATCGTAATTATTATTCATTAATCTCCCAGCATCAATATGCCCTTCTGATATACCTGTATAGCCTCTCTTATCATAACTATATATAGTCGGCCTAACCTAGTTATCGTCACGCGAACCGAATAACAAATGTTCACCAACGTGCAATGCAAATCATAGCCCAATTAAACACCATTTAATTATAGAGTAAACTACATGACGATAAATTCTAAGGTTGCAAAGCGTACGCCTATACGAGTTAGCCTACCACCTTTTGTTGCGTCATTGTTCGTGGTGAAGTATCCTTCTACGTGAGTTAGTCTACCGCCTTGCGGTGCGTCATTGTTCGTGGTGAAGTATCCTCCTACGTGAGTTAGTCTACCGCCTTGTGGTGCGTCATTGTTCGTGGTGAAGTATCCTCCTACGTGAGTTAGTGTACCACCTTGTGGTGCGTCATTGTTTGTGGTGAAGTATCCTCCTACGTGAGTTAGTGTACCACCTTGTGGTTCGTCATTGTTTGTCATTGTTTGAAAACCTCGGCAGCCACGGGACGGGCTAGATGGCCGAGCGACGTTCACCATCACTGCTCTGGCTGATGGTTTAGCTATGTAACATCACTGCAGTAATTAAAAAAAGGAAAATTTGCGCTACTGATTCGTATAATCATACCGGTTTAGACTGCCAGGTTAAATAGATGGCTCCTTACACTTTATTGAAATTTGCCGACACATAGGTAGTATATTTTAGCTCAAGGTTAAGTGGGAGGTTTAACTGATGTATCCTAAATTACCTATATGACTTTTATAATCTGGAAGTGGAATGAACTTGAGCTGTGATATGAAATATCCGACTTGGTTATCTGCAGTCACTAAAATTGAGGCATTTAACCTCATTTCCATCTCCCAATACATTAGTGAACTGAAAATAGTTCCTATAGAATAATTACAAACTGTCTCTATTGCTAAGTAAAAAATTGAAGCATCCTACTGAGCATGCAACTATGAGAGGTAAATTCTCGAGGTCGTCGCCCCATGCATGCGAGCCCAGAGGCATCCTGCGAGCCCGACCAGCAGGGCAACCGCAGAGCGTGGGATAGCCTAAGAGATCCTGCAGCTGCCTTTACCAACAGATCCTGCCGCTACCCCTGTCTCTTATACACATCTAGATGTGTATAAGAGACAGGAGTTAGTCTGCCGCCTTGTGGTGCGTCATTGTTTGAGGTGAAGTATCCTCCTACGTGAGTTAGTCTGCCGCCTTGTGGTGCGTCATTGTTCGTGGTGAAGTATCCTCCTACGTGAGTTAGTCTGCCGCCTTGTGGTGCGTCATTGTTTGAGGTGAAGTATCCTCCTACGTGAGTTAGTCTGCCGCCTTGTGGTGCGTCATTGTTTGAGGTGAAGTATCCTCCTACGTGAGTTAGTCTGCCGCCTTGTGGTGCGTCATTGTTTGAGGTGAAGTATCCTCCTACGTGAGTTAGTCTGCCGCCTTGTGGTGCGTCATTGTTTGAGGTGAAGTATCCTCCTACGTGAGTTAGTCTGCCGCCTTGTGGTGCGTCATTGTTTGAGGTGAAGTATCCTCCTACGTGAGTTAGTCTGCCGCCTTGTGGTGCGTCATTGTTTGAGGTGAAGTATCCTCCTACGTGAGTTAGTCTGCCGCCTTGTGGTGCGTCATTGTTTGAGGTGAAGTATCCTNGCGGGCAACCTGCTCCAACCTGCCACAAGAATGAACATAGGATAATAATGTAAGTGTTCACAGTGAAAACCTGTACGAATAGGCTTCTGTATTCTATGGTTTCAGGCGCCAGCCTGAGCAGGTAACCAGCACGCTGGCAACCTGCTTCCACTGCACTGCAAGGCCGGTAAGACTGGAATACAGACCTCGCTCAGACTTGCTGACTCTTGAACATTGGTTTTGAGGCCATACGCTCATATAAATGAATGGACGATATTGTCCTAATATCGAGGATACTTCACCACTAACAATGACGCACCACAAAGCGGTATAGACTAACTCACTTAGGGGGATACTTCACCACACACATTTTTTCTTGCCACACACACACATTTTCATACACACATCATGACTGCAGCGAGCAGAGCTCGACTTAGGAGCATGACTGTAGTCAATGATCGCACTCAGTAAGCTGCGCACGCTCCTTCGGCCTCCGGGCTGCGCTTGATCAAAGAGCTCACTTGGGTGAGCTCACTTTGTGAGCCCACCTCACAAAGCGCACTGAAATATTACCATAAAAAGGCACGACCAAATGAATAATTATAAAAATTGCGTTTGAAATATTAAGTTACTTCGCTCATTTCCTGTTCAAATTATCTGGACATATTGGGCAAACCAAATAAATTCAATAGAAAATAGAAATTGACTACATGGGCCAAGCACGTTATCTACACGCCGTACTTTGATCGATTTGCTTGGAGTTGCCACACAGCACACTTGCTGCCACACAGCACACTTGCTGCCACGAGTGATGCAGAAAATTTACACGCAGCAGTGGGACAGGGACACCCCGAGCCGAACGTAATGTGCCCGTAGAGAATCACTCTTTCCCAAGACCCAGAGCAGCACAGAAATAAGCCAATGTAAATAAACGTCATCATTATATTTTTGTTAAAAAAAAAGAATGAGAACGTAATCAAGTATATTTCAGTTCAAAACTTCGTATCCTATCTGTTTCTCGGCAGTCGGTAAAGTCCCCGAATGGGTACTGATTTCGAACAAAAACTTTGGGAACACCGCAAGCATCCTTTCATCAATTGATTATTATCGCAGTCTTCACAGCTCAAAACCTGCACTTTTATTATCGATATTATTTGAAATCACAAGGGTTGAGCTGCTTAAGGTATATCTTTGAGCACTTTACGGTCACCTTCGTTCTGTAATGGGGATAAAGTTCTGCGTACGTCGCACAGCCTGCGCACACATACTCTCACGACGCTGGCCCACTGGCAACTGATTACTGAATACTGATGCAGTGATGAGTGGTGGCGCGAGAATCGAGATGGCCTGGCGGTTGATGCTGGCCTTCAGGAAGTGTCAGTACAGTCACAACTACGTAATTTGTATCAGCAGGAAAAGGAAGAATCGGTCTGTATCATGCATTTCCAATCGTTTAAATTTGTGAAGGAGCAATACGATAAACAAAAAGGTTTATCTATACTAAAACTATGTTAACTCTAAATAAGTGTCGGCAAATAAATAACACCACAAACCGAAGTGGTGAGCCACTGCGCAGTTGGCAATTGAATGCGTTCCTTGATTTGTGTGATCTACGGTGATGAATCATGGAAGTTATCACCGGAAAACACAATTCAGAAACGGCTGAACTTACACCGATGCAATTCATACTGCCTTTCCTCAATTGAGAAGTAAATGAATTCATCGCGTTAGGTGATATTCAGTGTTGGATCGTGCGAGTCAATACCGGAAAACCCAATTGGCTGAGTTTACTCTGAAACTGCTGAGTAAACGAAATGTATCCTGGCTTCTCGAAAGTTTACACATTACACGATGTTTGTCAACTCACGGGAAGACCGAAGTTCTGCAGAATTCTCCTTGTTGGATTTACGTTTGGGGCGTGGTGACCCTGAAATAAATATTAAGTAATCAAGCCTTTATGTTGGCGAGGTGCCACGCGTCGGGACGGTTAGTAGGAGAGGAACCCACAAGGTCTTAGCAAAGCACATATGAAATTCTTATTGCCAATTTGTTGTAGTTAAGGGAATAAATTTCTTGAGTAAAATGAAATTTCGAGATAAATAAAATAAAATACTTTCGTCTTATAACACCCGAACAAGCGGAATTCGTGCAGCTTTGTGCACATGCAAAATGAACTAATTCCTCGAGTAAGGTGAAATTCTTACAGTATAATAATCTCGAAATTTAGTATCGGATAATCCCTTACCTGCATCATCTGAACCCAATTTTAAAACCGTCGAACTGACACCTACGAAAGTAATACAGCCACTGCGCAATCGGAAATGAAAGAATTCCTCGATATATGAAAGTTGGATAATGAAGGTCATTACTGGCGAGCATTGTAAACAATATATCACGCAAGTTCTCTTACATTTGGAAGAATATTAAAAAATTTTCTGGCAAACTGAACGGGTCATTAGTCAATCAAATTTAATATGATCTATTCAAATCTTCCATATTGGAACAGGCAACCATAGTAAAGCTCCGTCCACACATTCGAACTTATCGTCAGCCTCATGCCAAGTTTGACAAACACGACGAAAGACTGACGTGCCTTCGCAACAGTCAATTTTTTCATTACATCAATGTTATTTCGAAAATACAGCAGGTGTTGTTAATCGCTGCATCGATGCAATTTGTGCAAATGAAATTAAATTGAAAAGATGCAGACGCAAGCGGAAGGTTACTGAAGAAAGGAAAAATATCATACGAATCTTTTACGTGAATTACAATTTGAACCATCAGATAGATGTAATTGCTCACGTATGGACATTGAAATCTAAAGTGAATTGTTGTGTGTTGTATCACCATACATTCAAAAAGTGACACTAAACTGAAGACTTCAACCAGCCTCCCAAACAACTTTCTGCTACTATGAGATTTTTGGCAACCGGACGAGCCTACAAAGACCAGGGGCCATACTTTCAAAACTCGCTAAGTGAACGTAGGTACTTACGCTCTATTTTCTTGTCTATGATTGGTGGATTTTGCTTGAAAGGCCGTCAATGATTCGCTGATGAACTTACGAACTCTTAACTTTTTTTAAAGTATGGACCCAGGAGTTCCTAGTTATTATTTACAAACAAGCTTTGCGTACAATAATACCAGTGAATTGCAAGGCCATGCACGTAGTTCTGAAGACAGAATTCTTCAAGGAAAATAGTTTGAAAAATTCTTAGAGAGACAGTAATGTGTTTTGGCACATTATTTGTAATGGACCCTACGAAATAAGTTATTTTCTTTGTTATGAATTATTTGTTAGCTTTAATAGTTTAGTATCCTTGCACTCCTTAATCAAAGCCACATCGGTTAGCGCTTTTTTTCTGGTCCTTATCGCCTTTAAATTCAAATTTTCACGGGGAAGGTAAACTATGATATTATATGTGAGCTCACAAAGACGTCGTGGGAGCAGTGTCGTTTATGTTCTGCGGTGTCATTTTCTAGCTTAAATCTAGAGTTTGCAATAAACCATGACAGAGCTCCAAACATCAATACAGACAGAGAGAAAGAAGTGTGACCAATTTAGTCGGATGGCCGCCCACACGATCAAACTTGTCATCAGTCTTGCATGAACTCAAAAGTCTAGCCCAAATGTCTTTTCAAGGTTTGTCAACCTCAAAACTGTCATGCGAGACGTCAAACGTAGCGTCCAAACGCGCGATGTGCAAGACTGACGATAAGTTTCAATGTGTAGCCTCGTAGGCAGGCCATCGAAGTTGTCTCCGCGCTTCTACTATTCTCTAAAAAAAACATAAACACACTATTGACCAACATATGCCAGCATTCAAATAAATTATTACCGAATTAAGCCAAAAAATCGGCACTTCTCGGAACTCGCCTATACGAACTCGCCTGCGGACTCAAACGCAAAAACTCTTCGCTCAACTCATAAGTCCTTCAAAACTGAACGGATTGCTTGAAATTTGGAATATAAGTATGTATTATCAATGCGCTGCGATAGGAACAATTACAGATTTGTACATTATTGCGTTTTCAATTAAAAACAAATAAACGTAATTTCTAGGCAACCGAACTCAAAATTTCTTCAAACTGAACGGATCTGCTTGAAATTTTGAATCTAAGTATGTATTATCAATGTCCTGCAATAAGATATCGCGAACAATTACAGATTTTTGTATCATTTCGTTTTCAATTAAAACGAATAAACGCAATTTTAGGCAACCGAACAACTCATAAGTCCTTCACAACTGAACGGATCTGATTGAAAGTGGAATATAAGAACAACCCCAGCAAAGCGTAAGGTCTAAATTATTGAAAATTTTCAAAGTAGTAATCATTCACAATGGACGGGAGGCCTCAATTTACATTAAATGATCTATTTGTGTCTGTTCCAGTTAGTATTGAAACTGGGGACGGTGAAGTTTGAGCGCCGTGAGGTTGAGTATAGTTTAGTTTGCCATACAATCGTTTCCTGATACAATAAATTTCATTGTGGTGTTTGGTAGTTTGAGATTATACTCAAATTTTGTATAACCAAGATGGTTAATAAAATGAAATGAAAAAAATAGCTTATTATTATAGAACGGAAAACTGAATGAGACTGTAGGATTGAGCGCTGCTAATCATCGGAGCGAGTGGCGTATCACCGCGGCGTGGTTAGTGACGTATGACGAAAAGGTTAATACGAAGAGTGGAGGAAACTTATATTAATTAATTGAAATTCTGATAAATTTGTATTCATTCCCAGTGTACCTAATCTCACTTGCGACACTGAATATGTTGCATTGGACGATTCATTCAATGATTGTTGAACATATCAACAATCGTTTCCGAACAGTTTTTGGAGAACGGTTCAGAGTCGACATATCTTATTCATCTTATCACGAACCACAGAGAAAATGCCCCTAGGAACGATAAATGAAAATCTTCTTCTAATTTTAGACAAACTGATATTTCTAAGATTTATCAAAGAGTGTATCTTCGACAGGTTAGTGTGTAGCGGATCTCGCTACATAACTTTTCAATATTTCGGAAAAGAGTTTAGAGAGAATTATTGCTAGCGAATCCCCTCTTCCGTTTTACGTCACCTTCTACTCTCCTCGTGTGTACAGGCTTACTTGCCGGATAGTCACCAAGCGACCGTCACTAGCCAGATTTACTAGCCGTCTGCACTATCCCCGTGTACAAGCACCTTTAGGCAAAACTATTTCCGGTAGACCACAGCTCTGCCCACTCTGGCACTCTCACAGCTCACTTCTATCCCAGCAGCTACTCAAGCAACATCCTGCAACATCACGTCAGCACGTACCTACGTACCAAGCACACTTTGCTGCCCCTGTGACGACATTATCACAACTCTACGTGCAACTCCACGTACCCCTGTAACGTTCATCACAACTCGACGTGCAACTCCACGTGCCTCTGTAACGTTCATCACAACTCTACGTGCAACTCCACGTGCCCCTGTAACGTTCATCACAACTCAACGTGCAACTCCACGTGCCCCTGTAACGTTCATCACAACTCTACGTGCAACTCCACGTGCCCCTGTAACGTTCATCACAACTCAACGCGCAACTCCACGTGCCTCTGGCAATTCCACGTGATTACCACGCCACGTGTATCTAGATCCCACCGCCACGTGCTCCTGACACCTCGTCATCACCACGTGCCCCTGACACCTCGTCATCACCACGTGCTCCTGACACCTCGTCATCACCACGTGCCCCTGACACCTCGTCATCACCACGTGCTCCTGACACCTCGTCATCACCACGTGCTCCTGACACCTCGTCATCACCACGTGCTCCTGACACCTCGTCATCATCACGTGCCCTGGTCTCCCAGTTCGTCCCGGGACCACCATCATCGAGCAGGTCACGTGAGCCTAAGAAAATAAATACTGGTAATCTTTAATTTGTTGTCACTATCCGACCAATCTCATCAGGCCGCCCTAGTTAATTTCAACTCATTTTTCTGAGCTTAATTCTTCTTACCCTGGCCTTGAAAATCCTCTGAGTCGGAGTCAGTCCAACAATAATTAAATGTGGTTAAATCTCAACGATCCGATTGATCATTATGATTCTTGAGACATCATCCTAAAATATGGGTTAATTCATATATAAGTATTAGGCAATGCAATTTTATCACGAGAGCTGGAATTCACTCAAAGCTTGCACCACAATTAATCAAGTGTGTGTTTTCAATGGCCAACATGTGTGTTTATGCGTCCGTGCGGATGTTCATCTCACAACATTCGAAATATGGACGCTCTTTTTTGTACTCTGAGCCCTGATTAAGTATATCACGTATATGAGCGATGAATGTTGTTAATGCATGTCGACTGTTGGTCAATTTATTTGCAGTTTTGTTGTCAGACTACAATGATTTACATGGAACGATAGAAGGAAGAAATATATGATAAGGTTTATGTCATATAATTATAATGCTAATTTGCAAAACCAACATAACTTTCTGAGCACATGATTCAACAACAGGTACAAAATTTATGATCTGCAGGCACTGCTAAACTTCACCTGCTTCGTATCGGCAATTCTGTTTTAATGCCTCACCGTGTTTTGCTTCAACATAATGACCAATTTTGTTGCCCATTAGAAGTCACTAAAATTGGTGCTTCAATGCGTAAGAAGATTTTTTTTTCATCTCTTTTCTATTAAATTTTCACGCCGAATATTTATGTGAATATTTTTATATTGAATATAGCTAACTACCTAACTAATTAGGTAGTACAATTTTAAAAATAGATACTAAACTACTGAACATGACAATGAAACTTATTCAGTTATTGTATCAGAAAACGATCGCATGGCAAACTAAATCATAATCACCTCACGGCGTTCAAACTTCGCAGTCGTCAGTATCAATACTGAATGGAACACGAACAGACACATAAGTAGATCAATTTCTATACTGAATCAATAATTGTTTTTAATTAGGCGAGAAATTTGCACCTTATTTGTACCTGACCTTTTGTACGAGTGTCTTCGTTGATGTGGCATTTCTCCTATCCCTCAATTGTCACTTAGTCTCTTGGAGTTGCAAACGTCGACTCATTTCTTTACCAGCTTCGCTAGCCCGCCACTTGAAACCTCCCGTCCATTGTGGGTGATTAAGGATTTGAGAATTTTTCAATAATTTAGACCATCCGCTTCGCTGGTGTTGTTCTTATCATGGTTGAACTAGTATAAGGTTGACCCATCAGAAGCCCATTTTTGCGGATCTAGTGTGTTGTTCGCCCATGGCGTCACTGATAGAATAGAAGTGTCG
>NW_025938888.1:911-2944 GCF_000764305.2 Hyalella azteca | reverse complement strand
TTAAAAGTCTCAAACCATAATATTTTTTCTACACAAACAGTTTATCACTATTTGGTAGAGCAAGGTCAACTATCAACTTTGACATGCGTTTCGATGTTCTCACTAGTTGACTTGGACTTTTGCTCTGAGTCTGAGGATCTCAACATTTTCTCGCCAGACCTAGTGTTTTGCAGGAATGTGGCGCGCAATAGTATGACGTCATTATTTCAACCATCTACGCATGCGTGGAAGTAAGACAAAGCTTAATATAAAGGAATAAGTTGAGAGGTATCAGAATTACCCACGATGTCGGAATATGGTGCGTTTACCCTAGGGTAAACACGGTATATTCCAACATCGTGGGTAATTCCGACACTTCTCAACTTTTTTCCTTTATATTAAGCTTTTTCTTAGATCCACGCATTTGTTGTTGGTTGAAATAGTGACATCATACTCTTGCGTGCCATACTATTGCCAAAACACTAGGTCTGGGCCGTCTGGCGGGAAAATATCAAGATCCAAAGAGAGACAGCGCGCGTCACCCAGCGAGAAAATCAAAAAATTAGTCAGAGTTGATAGTTGACCTTGCTCTACCAAATAGTGATAAACTGTTTGTGTAGAAAGAATATTATGGTTTGAGACTTTTAAATAAGTCTGAATATATTAGGAATGATTCAAGTATACTTGTATTTGCTGATTTCAAGTCGTAAATAAATTAATAGATGAATAAGTTAAGAGACGGTTATAGACATAACTAATTTCGACACAGCTTGGAATTAGACACACACAGAGCATTCCAAGCTGTTTTTGCACAAAAATTAAAATTTTCTTAATTAAAAGCTTAATAGCTCTCAATTAAAAACCTAAATAAGTAGTGTTCAATATTCAATAGTGTTCTAATTGCAAGCTGTCATATTCCAATACAGCTCACACAGCGATTGGAATTCGAACACAAGAGTGTTGGCCACTGTGCAGAGAGTGGATGAATATTGCAAGATCTTTGGCGATGCTTCAGTAGCAAAATTCACGCTTTCAGAAGATCTTGCCGACACATTGAGATTGGAATTCTTGCATTTAATATATTTGTCAGTCTTTGGCCAACTATTTAAAAAAAAGTAAGGTTTCCGATATGTTGGATGGATCAGGATGCAGCGAAGCTTGTCCGGAAATCAGTTGCGATGACTTCCCACCAAAAAAAATGTAAACATCAAGCTTATGGTTACTTAGTTGCGGTCACATTAGAGCAGTCAGACTGCATTATCACATGTTCAGTTGACACTTGCTGTACAATCAGACTCTTTTTAGGGTAAAATTAGTTATTTGGGGTAACACATGCACACAACCTTATAAATAAGTTTGTGGCTTGTAAATAGTTTTTCATTACTCAGCATAAATGGCTTTTCATCAAAAATTACCCAGCAACGCATCCAAAAATTACCTGGCGACGCTTAGCTTAGGGCTTAAGAACCCATATATTGGCGACGCTGCATCCACCCTCTGCGCCCTGGAGTGTCGGCATTACAAATTAGTAGAGTTTGAAGCGCAGCCAGAATTAGTCCCACAAAATGCCCAATTTAGTCACACACAGTGTCACTGTGTCAGAATATATGGATTTGGTAGGTTTGCATTCAAAAGGCTTTTAAATAAATATGGCAACATTTTGTGACGTTTCATTGTTGCTGACGCATAGTGCGGTGTTAACCGGTGTTTTTAGAGTGACTTAAAGCAATCAGAACTCGAGTTGCGCATACAATGTATTTTTTATAGCCATTCATATTTTGCTACGTCCTCAAGCTTTAAAGTGTCGGAATATACCGCGTTTACCCTAGTTAATTTGCTAGGGTAAACGCGGTATATTCCGACACTTTAAGGACGCATCGAGATATGAAAAACTATAAAAAAAAACCGTATGCGATACGTAAGTTCTGTTGCCTTCACATGACTCTCAAAACACTTCACTACGTGTCAGCAACAATGAAACGTCACAAAATGTTGCCATATTTATTAAAAAGCCTTTAGAATGGAAACCTACCAAATCCCTATATTCCGTCACT
>NW_025938888.1:0-637 GCF_000764305.2 Hyalella azteca | reverse complement strand
TCTGCGTTTGCGCCCTGGCTAGGCTACTCAACAAGTAGCAATGCATAGTTTCTTCAACTCTCATTCAAGTTCATTTTTGAGTACCTAGTCTATACTGTCTATAGGCCTAAGAAGACAAGTAAAGTAGGTACCTAGGTATCATGGATACCACATACCAGCATTATCATACATAAAAAAAACTAGCTTTAGCTACCTAAATTTTGAGTAAATGATAAAATTAAAAAATGAACTGATTCTAAAAAATTTCAGGTTTGTTAGGTAGGTACCTAGGCTAGGCTAGCATAGTGGCAAAGCAGAGAGTTTTTTAGACTCTCCCTCAAGTTCATTTTTGAGTCCTATAAGTAGACCAATAAAGTATCCTGGATACCAGCATTATCATGCATAAGAAATTGGTTTAAATCTTGAGTAAATGAGGAAATTAAAAATGAACTGATTCTAAAAAAGCTCTGGTTTGCCACTATGTAAGGCTAGTAAATGCAATTAGGCTAGAACATGGCTTTTAGCCTAGTCAGAGACTCAGAGTGTTAGGTAAATCTGGGCAAATATTAGTTAAATTGTAATTTTCTTTACAAATTAAGCTAATATCCATGGATTGACCAGCAAACAAAGGCAATAAAACTATGTAGGTAGCTAGCTA
>NW_025938887.1:0-869 GCF_000764305.2 Hyalella azteca | reverse complement strand
TGATCCGTCTGTAAATAGCCGAGATAATTTTTGGGGTAGACGCTCCCCTTAATGTTCAGGATTGTTTTATTTGCATAAATGCCAAGCAAATACTGCTTTCTGCCTTCACCGAACTCTGTCAAGAACTGCAGCTGTGAGAGAATATTTTGGTTGTCATGAGATAATCAAGCCGATAACATGAACTGATGTGATTACGACCATACCTCAAGTGGCCACGGCAAGGCCATGCAACCAATTGTTATTACACTTCTTTATTCATGAACATATTTTCCATGCGAGTTACTCTGGAATGTTTGCATTACAAGGATCTATCTTTACATGTCCTTTCTATTCTCTGTGATGCAGGAGGATCAGCTGATGAGAGGCGTCGTCGTATCCATGCTACTCGGTGGGCCATCAGGATGAAGGGGGCAGCTGAAGAAGAGGTCAACACTCATGTTGTGATCCATCATTCACGTTATTGTGAGAAGTGATAGTGTAAATGTTTAATTAAGGTGTATAAATTTAAAACTTTCATCCGACGTCAAAGATGAAGATTAGCTGGATGAAACTGAGCTGCATTCTGGGTGCTGTAAGCTGTACGGATTCTGCCTTAGCAGCAGTGTGTTCACAGATGAGGACTTGAACGGTATTCCAGATATTGAGGAGCGCCCAGTTGGCTCGAAGTTAACAGGTTTTGAAATACACGAAGAGGTTCTCAAGCGCCTGGAAGCTCTAAATCTCAAACAGGTTATGTGGACCAGACCGCTTATATCCCAAATTACTCAAAGAATTAGCAACCGTCCTAGCTGGCCATTTAAAAGTATTCTTTCAAAAGACCTTTGGAAAGAAGGCCTTTCGCCGACCGATTGGATACTCAGGTAACACCC
>NW_025938886.1:0-15286 GCF_000764305.2 Hyalella azteca | reverse complement strand
TTTTGGCATGCCATTCTGTCAAAGAGCACCTACAAGTAGCTCTGGATGTAGTGTAAATGCTCATGCTCTTGTCTCATAGCCAAGCCACGGCTGGAAGAGGGTTTTTGTTCAACAAGGAAATCATAACACAACATGAAGGAGCAAACGGTGGTTGCCCTGCATGCTGCTGTTGATGATGTTGCACATGTTGGTGGCCTGGACAAGATGACCTACAATAATTATTTGGCAGGAGAGAAAGAGCAGAATGCCAAGGCCCAGAAAACCCAGAAGAGGAATGTTTTGTTGGATGAGCTAGATGAACTAAAGAAGAAAAGGCATATGGAAGAGGGCATCAAGGTGCTTCAGCAAGCAGCAGATGAATATGCAGAAGCAATGGAGAGAAAGGGGATTTGAAAATTGTTGCAAAGTTCAACACCATTAGGCGATCTTTGAAAACAAAGCTAGACACTCTTGAACTAAAGATTAAAGAAAAAGTTGATGAAATAGCTGCCAGTTGAATGTTAGGGCAGTGGTGTTGAAGAGTGTTCTAAACTGTCTTGACATTATCATGTACAATCTTGTGTGCATTACTCAATGTTTG
This sequence comes from Hyalella azteca, assembly GCF_000764305.2. Classification (NCBI taxonomy): domain Eukaryota; kingdom Metazoa; phylum Arthropoda; class Malacostraca; order Amphipoda; family Hyalellidae; genus Hyalella; species Hyalella azteca. The sequence goes on along the minus strand of NW_025938886.1, from coordinate 14,706 downwards.
TTGTGATTTAACACTTGAAATCATAATAATACCAGTGTGGGCTTGATTTTCAGATACGAGTCATTTGTGTTACCTACTCTGTGTCTGCCTGCTCTATGCATTTACACATTTGCTAGTTATCAACTGTAGGAGATGATAGAATATGCACAGTTAGTCTTTCAGTCGTGCTTAACCTCCCATTTATGAGTCATGGAAAATTATACTGATGTCATGGAGAGTCATGGGGAAAGTCATGGAATTTTTTTTTCAAAATACCAGTATACACCCTGCATATAAACTCTTCCATGAATTTTGCCAACTTCACCCATTCCTACAGCCTTTTCCCAATTAATTTAGCAATAAATGATGAAAACATCCTATTTTTACATACTATATCTGGAAATTGCTTGTGAAATGGTAAAATGATTGTTTTTACATGCTTTTTTAGAAAGATATTCCAAATGCATGATATTACAAATTGACTGCATGAGTGCAATACAATCTTATTTACACAATTTTTAGAAAATTCTCCCTTATATTATAGATTGGTTAATATTTCATCATTAGCAGGCTAGCTGCCAATTTCATTGCCAGATTAAATGAAATTAACATTAAATTTTTTAATTATGTATCAAATCTTTCACAGATTATTAACAAAATTTTGAAAATTTCCATGTAACAAGATGATACTAATATCTAGTGCTGAAAATTGAGCCTTGTCTCTCAGTATAGAAAAATATATTTGTGACATATTTTGAAAGCCACAGGACAGACTAGGGTGTTGTAGAAATTTGCACTTCTTCAGATTTTTAAACATGGAAGACCATGAGGTAAAGCTTCACAATGCAGCTTATCTCTCAAAAGTTTTGGAGCTTGCATCCAGTTTACCCTCTGACGTAACCAGGTCTCTTCTGGAGCAACAAGGTTAGTTTCTTGTTCCTTAGAGGAAATGCATTAATAAATAATATTCTTTTGTTGCGTTCTGCGTGGTTATTCAAATTTTCTATACTAGCAGCTGGTTATGAATATTTAGGAGATAATGGCCATTAGTTCTAGTGCTCCAATATACCAGTATATAACTTTATTTCTGACTGATAATACCATTTGAATAATTTTTATACTCACTTTATTTAATTTTTTTCTGATCATTTTTCTGAATTGCAAGTCTGTTGTATTTATTATTTGTTATTGAGGTTTAATTTTCATCTATGCTCCCATGTTGTTATAAGTTCTCTTCTTCAAAAGATAATGATAATTTTTATTTTATTCAAACTATTCTACAACTAATTTATTGATAATTTCCTTGATATCTTTGTAGATGTAAACTAATTCCTTTATATATTCATTCAAGCTTGAATTCTCTGAAATGCTGCCTACTGGCATACGTACACTAGTGCACTTTGTAATGACTATTAATACTTGTATTTTCACTTAGATATGTATTACTGTATACCAAACTACTTCAATTTATAACAAACCATTTAATCATAGTTCCTGTTAAATAAGCATTGCTAAATTTTGTATTTGTATATTTTTTTAATTAATCTCTAGAGTCAGCAGCAACACAAGTGAATGTTATTTATTTGAATTTTGTATTTATTTTTACAGCTGTATTACACAAGGAAAGCTATGCAAGACAACACACAGGTGTGGGTGGAGAGGCTTCTGTGTGCCCAAAGTGTCAGATGCCATCCTCGGCATCTCCTCTTACCCCAGCAGCCTTGCCCCATACCTTACATCCATGCCCACGTCGTACCCAGTCCTCTTTAAGACGCATCCAACACAAACAGAAATCTGTTGCTTGTAAAATATCAGCCAAGGAAAAACGCTTATTGCAGGCTTATGAGAACTGTTGCAACCTCAGCATTATGAGGTTGGTTTAATTAATTAATGATTAAATAAAGTGATTAATTTAAATCATTTTTCTTTATTAAGGTGCCAATGTTTCAATGATGCTTCCCTATGTCAAGGAGAAACTATTATTTTATAACCTTTGTTATGGGGTGCTTCTGTCCATTGCCTATCAATTGCATTAATTCATAAGTTTGTGTTGAAATGAATCTATGCTTACAGTCAATATGGTGAACATTCCGTCAGTCTATTAATTTATTCATGTCTGAATAGGATTAATTTTGAGTCATTAATTTGTCAAAACTTGAGTTATAGCCTTCAAGATTGATTGTGGTTCATGGTTTCTATTTAATAGGCAAGTAATTATGCTTGTGATTGTGGATGTATTTGAAGGGGAATTACTCCTGAAATTCATGAGTGCATATCTTCATTATTGTAACGTATTGAATAACATTAATTTAAAAAATTGAGATTTTTGCATAGGTATGTATATTTAAAGTAGGACTTATACATACATATGTAGATACACACAAGATCAATATTTAAGATAGGTACCAATTGATATTTCTTTCATTGAAATTAAAATAGTATTTAAATAATAAATATAATATGAGTGACACTAAGTTCTGTTTCATTGAAATTAAAATAGTATTTAAATAATAAATATAACATGTGGGACAATAAATTCTGTTTAATATAAATTAAAATAGTATTTAAATAATAAATATAAGATGTGTGACACTAAGTTATGTATTTTATGCTCGCCAGGTGTGTTGTGTGTGGCCACAAGCGGCACACTCTGTGTGCTCTGCCCCACCGTCAACACCTCCTGGGAATAAGAAAAGCTGTTAATGAGAAGAAATCAGCAGCGGCCAGGAATACCGTCACTGCTGTCAGCAAGATTATTGTGCCTGACATCGTGCCTGTGAGGAGAGTGCCTCACAGACCGCCAGAAGTGGACTGTGGTCTCATTATTTCTTCTGAGCTTAAACTTCAGCTGCAAGAACTCGAAAAACAAGTCGAAGGCTCTAATAAAGACAATCCAAAAAAGAGGAAAAAGAAGAAGAAGAAAGTCGAAACTATCCCTGATGGGTCATCGAAGCAAGTTGATGCGATTTTGAAGAATAAAGTTTCACATGAAATTAACTACTTGGCTACACCTGAATCAAATGTTTCTCCCAAAAAAATGTTAGGTGGAAAAAGAATGAGTGGAGCGAATGGCCAGGCAGTTAACTGTACCCAGTCAAGCTCACTGCGTGTGCAAGCCAACAATGGTAAGCAAGCCTCCAAATTTACAACAGATGCTTTGAAAAACGCTCTCAAGAAATCAACTGCTCCACGACAATCTTCACTAAAATCGTTTCTTGAAACGCTCTTCTGAAGGTAGTTGTTCCAATAGCGATATTCTCATTTCTAGATATTTTCTACCTGAAATATACAGTTGTTAATTGGTTTCTTATACTTTTTATTACCCCTAATTGAGTGGTATCTCTAAGCGCAATGAAGTCTTCTTTAGTTGCGCAATGAATCCTTTTTGTTGCACAATTGTATTTTCTATATTGTCTGCATCATTTAATCTTGATCTTAATAATTTTGCACTTAAAACTGTAGCCCTGAAAACAACTTGCAACCGAGTTGCGGTGCTTCTTTATTGAGAAAGGATTCTTATTTTTAATTTCGTTTATTCGATTTAGTAATTACTACCTGGAAATGTACAATTGGGTACCTCAATTTGATGCAGTTTCCGACCCAAGTTGGGGCAAATCCTGCAATTTCTACTTTATACTCTGACCTGATCCATCATAACATTCTTCTGTATATCATCATAGTGAGGAAAGTTACGTCGGTGATGATACCAGCTAGTTCTAGTTCTTTTAGAAATTCTTACTCCGAAATTTGATTCCAGTTTTTTTGCATTAACTCGTTTGAAAAAATGAATTAACACGACAGTTGATTAGGTAATATTTATTAATTATCTTTATAACGGTTTCCGGCGTTTTTTAGGCCGTAGGCCTGTCGCCGATTCTTAACATGGAAGAACATTCACAGCTTGATGCAGTCTAGAACTATTTTAACGATTAAAACTTAATTAAGCATGCCCGTTGATAAACAGGCAGTTCTGCATCGGGCCTCAGCTGCGTTGCTCAGACTCTTCACCAAAAACTAACTTGAAGGGACCTAAACTAACCTCACTGGCTGCAATAACTGGCAGCGTGGGGGGGTGAGGCCGGATGCAGAAATGACTGCTGATATGCGGTGAACTTACGGCGCTATAAGCTTTAAGCAGTGCGGGGTCTGGCTTGCTGTGGTCTGCGGCTTCTATGTATGAGACCGAGTGTAATTATTGCATGTTGAGGTAGGCGTTGGCTCCAAGGCTTCCTTGCCGATTCTGACCAGAAACTGGCGCCCAGAGCTGGGATCGAACCCGCGCCTCTCTGCTCCAATCCTGGTACTCTGAACTGTAACCACTGGGCCACCCTGCCCTTTGCATTAACTCGTTTGAAAATTTGAATTAACACGACAGTTGATTAGGCAATATTTATTAATTATCATTATAACGGTTTCCGGCGCTTATTAGGCCGTAGGCCTGTCACCGATTCTTAACATGGAAGAACATTCGCAGTTTGTTGCGGTCTCGAACTATTTTAATGATTAAAACTTAATTAAGCATGCCCGTTGATAAACAGGCAGTTCTGCATCGGGCCTCAGCATCGTTGCTTAGACTCTTCACCAAAAACTAACTTGAAGGGACCTAACCTAACCTCGCTGGCTGCTAAAACTGGCAGCGTGAGTAGGTGAGGCCGGATGCAGAAATGACTGCTGTAATGTGGTGAACTTACGGCGCCATAAACTTTGAGCAGTGCGGGGGTCTCATGGTTGAACTATATAAGGTTGACCCACGAGAAGTTCCGTCTTTCAGTTCAGATTTCTTGTTAGGTCACGTAGATCGAGAAACGTAAACAAACCCGTCATTCCCATGACGGATTGGTCAACTGGTATGATCGCATTTCGGTGATTGGTTAATGCCCGTGACGTCACTGAGATCAGTGACGTCACAGTCGAACAACGAACTTCATCCGCAAAAATGGGCTTCTGATGGGTCAACCTTATACTAGTTCAACCATGCGGGGGTCTAGCTTGCGGTGTTTTAGCGTGGTCTGCGGCTTCTATGTATGAGATCGAGTGTAATTATTGCATGTTGAGGTAGGCGTTGGCTCCAAGGCTTCTTTAAAAGTTTATTTTGTGACTCACGGCTGCGCCTAAAAATCTTCCTAATCCCAGCTTTCTACACATGTTCATGTCATGCACCACGGGAACGAATTTCTTTTCCTACGGCTGATTTTGAAGGTCTTATTCGTTAACTTACTACTTAGAGCCGCCAAGTATGAATATCAACTGTTTAGGATGGTGGAGTTTGTGCTGCTACGGTGAAGTTTGTGTCGAGAGGCAGGCTCAGCGTCTCGCATGTTGATCAGCTGCTTAGGATTTTGTGTCTAGAAGTAGACTTAGCGTCGGAGCCCGCGATCTTGAACCACAGCTAACCTCGCCTAGGCTGAGCGGTCCTCTCTGGACCATTTCTTGAGAGGATGATTTGAATTTCTCGCACGAATATGTCGTGTTCCTTTATTAGAGTCAAGCCCGAATTCTTTATGAATCAACCTATTTTTCACATTTCCCTGAATTCTTAAAGAAAAGTTGTCAGCTGTCGACAGGCTTTAATAAGCATCGCTTTACCTAGTTTTAATACATAGGTAACATAGCCTAACTGGCTCATTAATGATTATGAATGATAAATTCTATGGCTAAATCAATGATGTGGAACGCTGTGAGAAATCTCCGACCTATTGCAATTTTTTTCAAGAATTCTGGCTCCAAAAAATTGTTTCCTAGAAAAATCTGCATTACAAGCCAATGCCGTCAACAATCTCTTATGGTAGAGCAGGATTCGAGCAAGGTACGTCCACTTCGAATGTTTTTTTTTTTGTAGCACTCTCCTTTGGACAATAAAAGGTTACAAAAATAGAAATTCACTCAGCAATAATTTGTATTTGAAATTTTTGTATTAAAATCATCTGGGTTATGGTTAACTAGACATCGGGTGCAGCTGCCGCAGCGTCCGCCGCTTTTTTGAACAAATATTCAAACTTTGCGCGCGCTTGCTTGACTTCCTCTGTTTCTTCAACGGGTTGAGGAGCGACGAGGTTGAAAACGGGTGCCGCACGTACCGTGGGCACTACGGGGGCGACGGGCAGCTCATAAACATGAACAGGAGCAACGGGTAGACCCGTTCCAGAAACCAGGCGAAAACCGTTAGCGTCTGAGATGTACTCGTATTTGTGCACGGTACCGTCGCCGCCCACCCAATTGTAAGCGCCCCGCACGACGCCGTTGTGGTCGCGGTGCTCCGCACGCGACGTTGGTCCGCCGGAGTAGCCGAAGTGGTAGCCTCCGAGCTCGTCCTGTGACCTGAAGGTGGAGTATACCGGAGTGGGCACGTACACGCCTCCCACGCACGCCACCACAACGCAAGCCGACAATACGAACAGCAACTTCTGTGGACATAGAGGGAGTATTGGAGCGGTCATGGGGGTGTTGGGCGTGACAGTTGTGGCAGGGTGATGGCAGTTACAGAAATGATGTCTCTGACTGTTATGGAGTTGAAGGACTTGGAAGTGTTGGACGTGATGGTCGTGGCAGTTTTCAAGGTGATGGTCGTAGCAGTAGTTCAGGTGATCAGCGTGGCATTATTTGCGGTGATAATGAGGCAGTTATGAGATAATGCACGTAGCAATATTGAGGTGATGGTCATGGCAGTATCGAGGTGATGGTCATGGCAGTATTAAGGTGATGATCATAGCAGTATTGAGGTGATGGTCATAGCAGTATTGAGGTGGTGGTCATGGCAGTATCGAGGTGATGGTCATGGTAATATTGCCGTGATGGTCATGGCAGTATTGAAGTGATGGTCATGGCAGTATTGAGGTGATGATCATGGCAGTATTGAGGTGATGGTCATGGCAATATTGACGTGATAATTGGCAGTATTGATGCCGTAATTTTCCATGCATGGACGGTCAATGATTGCACGACACTCTAAATGCAATCCTGAATTTTAAATAAATGTCTGGTGAATATTATGAAGCGTGGCAGAGATAGACAAAACATCTGAGGTGAATATTATGAAGCGTGGCAGAGATAGACAAAACATCTGAACAATACGTTGGCCATTTATTTAGAAGGAGAGGTTACCGATGGCTTTACTCATGTATTTGTGGGTTTACGGAAATCAGCTGTTAAATTTACATTCATTCTAAATAGAACACAGCTCCTAAATATTCAAAAATGTCCCATTAGGTCAAGTCCTGAAAGGATTAAAGTACGCCGACAGTATGGCCGGCACGCGACTGCAGCGCAGTTCTCACCATGATGTGAACCGCACGACTGCTCCACAGGGACTGCGACGCCAGCATCCCGTGCATCACCTTAATAAGGTGTCCACAGGCAACCCCTTTTGCTTTTTTTCCTTTTTTTTTACAAGAGTATCCTGTTTTGATTAGGGGGTCTGTCCTCGAGGAGCGTCCGACCCTGCAAGTGGTCGGCTTGGGTGCGGTTGGCCGCGCCCAAGCCACCTCTCCCCCGCGTCCTTCACGGCAGCGGCGCCGCCGTAGCTTAGCAGTTATTGAAAGCCACTGAAATTTTCCTCGGAGACATAATGACAATGAGGAATCAAATACATATTTAAGGATCAAAGGACTATGAAAGGATCAAATTTTTATTAAAGGATCATGGGACTGCCATGATATTATGCCACGTGCGTGATCACGACCCGACCTGTCGGGGGATGATGTCACGTTATTGTGGCATGGCTGCCATTGGATGACGCCACGTAATCGTGGCCTGCCTGCCATTGGATGACGTCACGTACGTAATCGTGGCCTGCCTGCCTGCCATTGGATGACGCAACGTAATCGTGGCCTGCCTGCCATTAGATGACGCAACGTAATCGTGGCCTGCCTGCCATTGGATGACACCACGTAATCGTGGCCTGCCTGCCATTAGATGACGTCACGTAATCGTGGCCTGGATGACGCAACGTAATCGTGGCCTGCCTGCCATTAGATGACGCAACGTAATCGTGGCCTGCCTGCCATTAGATGACGTCACGTACGTAATCGTGGCCTGCCTGCCATTGGATGACGCAACGTAATCGTGGCCTGCCTGCCATTAGATGACGCAACGTAATCGTGGCCTGCCTGCCATTAGATGACGTCACGTAATCGTTGCCTGAATGCCATTGGATGACGCAACGTAATCGTGGCCTGCCTGCCATTGGATGACACCACGTAATCGTGGCCTGCCTGCCATTAGATGACGTCACGTAATCGTGGCCTGCCTGTCATTGGATGACGTCACGTAATCGTGTCCTGCCTGCCATTGGATGACGTCACGTAATCGTGGCCTGCCTGCCATTAGATGACGTCACGTAATCGTGGTCTGCCTGCTATTGAATGACGCCGCGTTATCGTGGCAGCCGTTATCGTCCTCAAGTGATGCCGTCTCTTGATCATAAATTACTCAGCAAGACGCTGCCGTCTCTTGATCATGGCTTACTTAGCAAGAGACTACCGTCTTGCAATCACATGGCTTACTAGGCAAGAGGCTGCCGTCACTTGGTCATGGCTTACTTAGCAAGAGGCTACCGTCTTTCGATCACATGGCTTACTAAGCAAGAGGTTTACTGTCACTTGATCATGCCTTACTTGGCAAGAGGCTACCGTCACTTGGTCATGGCTTACTTAGCAAGAGGCTACCGTCACTTGGTCATGGCTAACNGCTACCGTCACTTGATCATGGCTTACTTAGCAAGAGGCTACCGTCACTTGGTCATGGCTTACTTAGCAAGAGGCTACCGTCACTTGGTCATGGCTTTCTTAGCAAGAGGCTATCATGTTTCGATCTCATGACTTACTTAGCCAATGTCTCTGCCCACTTGATCGGCGCCTCAGTTGACGTCACCGTGTGTAGGCACCGCCGACGCTCGAGAGGTAAACTGGTGGGTAGGATCCACCGGGTGTGGCTGATTGACAAACTCGTCTTCCTTTTCACTCCGGACGACCTTCCAGCAACCACTCCTCGGAGGGAAGGAGGGGTAGGTACAAATTGTATCAGTTTACTCAAGCAGCGCTCAGAGGGTGGGTGGGAGGAGGGGTTTTGAGGAGCATGAAGTGGGGAGGTGCAAGACGGCTAGTGGTTGGTATGCAGCGGATGAGATATGAAACGTTTTCAAGAATAAACACACCTCGATTATTATAAGGAAATCAAAAAGAGTGACGGCGCCAGAGAAAGAAGACGGAGTCTCTAAATGAGTCTGTAAAATGAGTGGGAGTCTCTAAAATTGGTAGATTAAAGACAACTTGAACGTGGGTTACTTGGAGATGCCTTAATAGACTTGAGACCTTCTTCGGCAGAAGCTCCCTTACGGACCACGCCTATAATAGCAGATGACCTTGTCTCTTGTATTTTTTTCTCACCATGAGCTTCTTAATTACTTTGATTTACGTGCATAATTTTAGTTATCATTTTCTAATCCTATTTATTTTCAGAGATGTATTGACTCTGTTTTTCTTTCAAGCCTCTTATGGCTTTTGCTTCCTAATTGTTTAGTCATGCCTCTCATTCATTGTTGCTTGCCTCTTGCCTGCCATGTTTCGCTTTACATCAATTGTTCCTTTCCTGCTACCACCTCCTGCCATCTGCTCGAACTCGTTACTTCTTACTTCCAACTCCTGCCTTCTGCTCGTACTCTTTGCTTCTTACTTCCACTTCCTGCCTCCTGCTCGTACTCTGTGCTTCTTACTTCCACTTTCTGCCTCCTGCTCGTACTCTTTGCTTCTTACTTCCAACTCCTGCCTCCTGCTCGTACCCCCCAGCTTCATTATTAATTTCACTTGTATTTTTTATCTGTGGTGCGTACATAAATTGTAATTGTTTAAATTTCATGCAAGTTAAATTGTTCTTTTATAAATATATATAATTCTAACCATTATTTCAGTTAAACTTCCAATTCTCGTCTTAAATCGATCAAAAAAATTGTTAGACACGTTAAAACTTTTCTCCTAAGTTTCATTCTAATTGTTTAGATGTTGTCTGCAACATCTTTAAATGTTTTCGATAAAATAATGATTAACTGCAGCCCAATGTGTATATATAGAGTAGAATTCGCCTTATCCAATGGCAATATACATCGCATGATGTACATAGCCTGCATCCTAATAGTTATTTTTTTCAATGTATGATTTATTGTTGTGATATGTCACTACTATTTCTACATCAATTGCTGCTATTTAGTATCATCCTATTCCCTCATTGTTGTTTTATGTGTGTTTGATCTCGCACTGAATAAGTTTTCGTAACTCAGAACCCTCCATTAGCTGTACTCCCCTCCATTGTTTTGCATGCAAGCGCCCAATAACGGATGCGGACTATTTAACATATCCTCTATTGTCATCTTCGTCATCGAAGTCCTTATCTTTTAACAATGGCCATTGTAAATCGTAATTGGTATGTCATATCATTTTCAAACACTTAATATAAGTTAAAAGCAAGAAAATTGGCTAGAAGTAGTGGCGTAAAGCAGGGCAACCGCGAGCTGAAGGTCGTTCCTCCAGGCGCTACCTGTGGCCTTGATTGCAGGGGAGTGGACTTGTCGCGCCGGGCTGCACATTATACAGAATCAAGTTCATGTGTGTGTGGTTTGCTCTATTTAATGTATTATTGTTCTAAAATTTCTTATATTTACGGCGAAGACTTCTACTAGAGCAATTTGGTTGTCAGAACAAAAATATATGAAAGGGTTACTTTATCTCACTTGCCATTAAAAGAACGCATAATAAATCTTCTGTCAAACAAGCAGTTCTTAAGTCATTCAAATTATTGATTATATGTGATTATTTGCTTCAGCATATTATAATAGTGTAAAGTTATTTATTTTTTCCACGTTCATCTGCTGGTAAAGTTCGCGTAAATTAATTTCTCGGATGTCATTTTGGACATGAGAGCGAAAAAGTAATCTTAGCGCGTTTAATTGGAAGATCGCAGCGCAACGAAGTTAAACGGCATCGATTTTATCAGTTACCTTCATAAGATTTACTTTCAAATTCCAGAATGGCGACGCTTCTTCCAGAATTCGAAGGATCTATTGTTCACTGCGTTTTTAGCGCATTTTCTCATTTATGGAAAAAATGCCCTACTGTGCTCGTCATGTCCGTCCGTCTGTCCGTGACTTCACGTATTCGTCGATTTTGAGAAAATGCGCTCTCTGTCACTCACTGCAGTGAGTACTGAGTTATATTTTTTTACTTAGAAACCAACTCTTGCAGCGTCAAAACGGTAAGCCGGAGGGTAACAGACACAACATCTGGCCTTTTTCTGAGCCTTAAATTAACGTCCATTCATTTTTATTGCATTTTATGTAACTGGCGTCAAGTTAGTCCGTCAACACATATGGTCTAGGTTTATTGTGACATGTATTAGGGCTCAATTTTTCAGAATTCTCGAACGAATTGCATGGTTTGTAGTAGGTAAAGCCAAGCCACTCGCACAAATCAGTAAAAATGTATCATCATTTCAACGCTAGGTGCCACTCAGCACTCTCATGCAGTCCAAAGTGTGCACTCAAGGGGCTTAATGGAACTATAATCATCGAGCAACATAGACACATTTGGCGCGCTAAACATGCGTAAGGCTCCCGATTCGCAACTGCAAGTTCTCAAACAGGCTTGGTTTGTTTCTGTGCCATTTTTTCAATAAGTAGGTTCGTCTAACTCCACTCTTAAATGAGATTTCACTCTGATCTTATCAGTACTAGATTAATATTGATGTTAATTTATTGTACTATCTATTCTGCACTGACCACTGATCGGTATACTAGGCGTTATTCGCCTTCTTGTTAGCGCATTTTATAATTTATGGAAAAAAGGCGCTATTGTGCTCGCCATGTCCGTCCGTCCGTCTGTCTGTCTGTCCGTCAGTGACTTCACGTTTTCGTTGACGAGAAAATGCGCTCTCTTTCACTCACTGCCGTGAGTACTGAGTTATATTTTAATAAATATTTGGTGCGAAAAAACTAGTTGCAAACGTATAAGACAGAGGGGACTCAGCAGTCATCACCCAAGAATTTTTGCGATCGACAAGAGCTTACCAATTAGCAAGTGAAAAGATGTGACCCATTCATAAACGCTTGTTGTCAGAAACATCGTCGTGGCCATAGAAATATCCGCTCGAAGATTGCATACTAGAGCGTAGCAACTGACCGATCTAAGAACTGAGTACGGATTTGACGCCCAAATATCTCGCTAGGGTGCCTTTTCGCTCTGTGACAGTCCGGGTATTGTGTAGTCGCCACCGCCGTCAGCATTTGGACTGGCCGCACGGACCCCTATTGGCGTAAGGCCCCCGATTTAGGGTCCGTGAATTAACGGATTACCTCTAAGCGTAAGGCTGTCATCAAGTTTAGCCCCTATAACTCCATTCTGAAGTGAAAAAAAGCTAGAAAGTTTTCATACTGCATTAAATATTTGTTTGCCATCTGTGTACGCTAAAAAATTCACGAAGAGCTATCGGGGAAAAATATTTTTTATTATTATTATCATTATTATTATTATTATTATTTTATTATTATTATTATTATATGAGGCTGATATATTACAAAATAAAAACGAAATAATTCCTGCTGGCTGAACGAGAAGCAGTCGTTGAATATTCTAGAGAGGACTCATAGAAGAAATAGAAGGGTACGGATCTCTTAAGACTGATGGTTTGTATAGAGATGGTGAGATGACCGGTGTTAGCCTTATTGCATATTGACTGCGAACAAACGCTGGCCATTCATCGGCTGCTGAAAAACCGCACCTATATTTGCCCAGCAGAAATGTGATTGCTGTTTTTACTTTGTGAAGGCTACATTACCGGCTAAACTACGCAGAGTACCTGGTTTTATAACGTTGCCTTGCACTGCGTCTTAAAAAGTTTATACCATACTAAAATATGTATATATATACTTTCAAGACAATTGAGATTGCACTCCGCAATCTATATAGATTGCATTCCGCAATCTATAACAACATATGAGCTTGCCCAAGGTGCTTAATAATACAGTCTGCACTCTGCAATCTATAACTGCCAATGAGTTCGTTTAAGGTTCTTAAAACATTTATAGTTGGCACTCAGCACTTTCCGAAAAACAAACATAACAAAACATAGTGATGTCGGCGCTGAAGAGTAGGCCTGACGTGGCTTGTCGCCGATTCTTGTACTAATTGTGAATTGTCCACAGGAGATCTAAAAACAGGTCCTCCGCCTGGCTATTTACTGAACTGACATTAGTTTGAAATAGGTAATAGACTTCGACTAGGTTCACTAGGGTGCTATGTATTTCAAGTCTGAATATATATTATAGACCATAGCTTTATGTAATCGGGGAATTTACGATGTAACCGGAGGAGGCTATTCCACATGTCGGTGATTCGATGCGAGAAGAAATGTTGTCGCGTGGATGAGGCTACTTGGATGACGGCATATGAGGTTGCCCAAGGTAATTGTTTTATATTCCGAGACGTTTCGAGTCACGACATCCTTGTGAAGGCGTCTCGAGTGATAGTGTTAACAGGAAGGAGTCTTCAGGTTAATTATCAGTGACAGGCCGAGCAATGCACATCGGCATAAAGTGATCCGAGAGATTGACTATCATAGAAGTCAGCGAGGGAAGAGTAAATGAAGTCCTCGCGGATAGGTTTCGTGCGACAAATATCCATGAAATAAGTCTCGACTGGCGGTCCCAAGCTCCGCACTGATTTTTTTAGGATCGCTAAAGTTCTGGGACGTGGTTTACGATACGATCTCCAATCTAAACCTTCTATGGGTGATATTAATAATAATAATAATAGCGGTTTCAGTGTTTATTAGGCCGTAGGCCTGTTGCCGATTCCTAACATCGCATAATATTCACAGCTCATTGCCGTCTCGAACGCGCAACTTACTGCTTCAATTTTACTTTGCTTAAAAATCGCCCAGCCTCCTTGCTGATTCTGACCAGAAACTGGCGGACAGAGCTGGGATCGAACCCGCACCATTCAACCATGCCCGCACCTCTCTGCGCCAATCCTGGTTCTCTGCAGGTCTGTAACTACTGGGCCACCTCCAGTCCCATCAAGTTAGTTATGAGAAATAATGTTAAATTTTGAGCTATAAATACCATTAAAATGGGTATTTATTTACGATATTAGAGAAAGTGTTTTCAAATGTTAGGTAGTATAAATATATCTTGCTTTTTTCGTAACCTTGAAGAGAATCTACTTCCCACATTGCTGAGTTTGCGGAATTCACACTGCCGCAGCGCTCACTGGATCAATCATTCGCCACCTATTTATATTATATTAGGCGATGTGCGACGTGCGTACTGCGTACGTAATTTAGTTACTTGAATGAGTTGTATCACTGTATCAGGTGTGCGTGTTTACTGTGTTTTGTAAGTGTCCTACTTCCACTCTCCGCTTCCACTGTCCCTCATACTCTTTTATACGCTTGTGCTGAGCCTTGAGGTAGAGCCAGGAGCCATCACGCGCACGTCGTCGTCATTGACTCATTGTGAATGTGACACTGACAGATTGACAGTGACATCAAGTCATCAACAAAGTCCAAGTGGCAAGTTTGAAGTTCCCATTAACATGATTACAAATACAATGTTGTACACAAGTATATTTAATGATTTACACAATCTTAGGCGAGTTTCCATTAACCCATTAAATGATTAGGTAATGCCGAGAGTGAGAATTATTTTTTGAATTTTTCTTTAGTTTCCTCTGAAATTATTATCAC
>NW_025938885.1:0-2624 GCF_000764305.2 Hyalella azteca | reverse complement strand
ATCGAATTATCACTTCATACCCTGACTTTGGCTCGAACTGTAACTTGCGGACAACGGACTGCGACCAACCAGCCCAGGTCGCCAGTGGAACTGCATGCATTCTGCCGTGCACCACCAGACCGTCACTTTTAGCTCAACATCCGGGGTTAGGTTTCAGAAAGCATAGTTCTGTTCCAAACTCTATCGTCCGCCGGCGAGTGACTTCCGCAGCTTCGCTAAATTACGTAACTTTTAGCTCACAGCATCTGGGGTTAGGTTCCAGATAGCTAGTTCTGTTCCCAAATTTATCGTCGTACGACGCGCGGCCGTTCGACCGTGGGCTGATTCGACACACGGGACAGATATGGACGGCTCCAGCGCGCTCCGTCCGGGTGGTGTAAAATTTTTTCGCGTGTTGGCAGACGAAGCTGGGCCATACGACGCCAGGCTCATTTTCCTGTGGGCTGATGGATCTAATTTAATGGATGTGATCTGTCTGGTGGCGTGCGGCTGATAATGTTACAGTCAAGATGTGTTGTGGGCTACGTTCTTCAGGAAAGGGATCATAATAGTCCATTCGAAGCACGGCAGGGATGGTCTCCGACAGGCGTCCCGCTGAAAGCCACACCATCCCAAACATATCCTTTGAATTACACCATCCAGCCTCAAGCAAAGAAGCCAGGAATTGTATGACCTGGCAACGTCCGCAACACATGAAATAATTTTATGCCTATTAGTCAGAGCGTGTACGAACTCTTCAGCATGCATTCTCCATACCAACCAGAGACCAGTATTCATTCTCTATATCGAATTAGCCCACGATCGGACGGCCAATCGTCGAGTGACGATTGATCTTGGGACCCAACTGTACTATCCGAAACCTAACTTCAGATGGTGCGAGCTGAATGCGGCGAAATTCGACGATGTCACGTAAATCATTTTCGATCTGCGGCCCTGTGGTGCAGGGCATGTTTCTTGCAACTCCAAAGGAGAACTAAGCTGATATTTCGCATTACGTCATGCGATGGTTACAGTCCGAGGGCTGGTATGGTTATGAAGTAATGCTTCAATGAAACGTTAAGTGGTGAACAGTAATAACAATCCAGACTATTCGCTCCCGTGTTTGGTGGTGTAATAGGTGTAATACAAATAATATATAAAATGAACTCATGCTTTAGGCTGGTTAATGATAGCAGTTTCAATTCGCGGCTGATTGGTGGCCTTAAATAATGATACTAAGGCCGCTTTCACACAGGGCGGGAAATCCCGCAGGCGTGAAAAAAACCGCCGCGGGATTTCCCGCGCTACCATTCACACGAGACGGGTTTTCGCGCTGGAATCTATCAGACTTGCAGCTCCTTTCTCCGTAAGTGGTCCTCAGATTTTGTGAACTATATCTATAAATGGCTGCTCATAGCAAAGAAAAGAAGTCTCTCCTTATATATTTGCTGCATAAAAGACAGCAAAGAAAGAAAAGGAGGTGATAGTTTCACAATATAGTAAAATTAAGGCCACATGAAGGTGAATTTGCCACACTATTCGGAAAATTGAAGTAAAATTTTTCAATTAATGTCGAATGTCTGCCGAAAGTTTTGATGAGTTATTGTCTTGTGTGTAAGTTAAATAACCCACAACAGCACGCAGATGAGAGACGCCGTGCCTGCTATCGAAAAACTAACTCTCGCACACTCTCGCCGACCCACTGTCTGTACCACACTAGGTAGCGGCGTGAAAAGCCACCCCATGTGAAAGATTACATTGAATACCATTGCAAGCTAAACTGTCGCGGGAAATCCCGCAGCAGTTTTAGGACCCTTTCACACAGGGCGGGAAATCCCGCTGGCGTGAAAAAAACCGCCGCAGGATTTCCCGCCGAACCTCAGCAGACATACAAAATGTGCACTGCTATTCACACACGACGGATATTCACGCGGCGTGAAATTTCACGCCTGACGCCCGCGTGTGTCAAGCTAAAACTGCGGCGGGATTTCCCGCGACAGTTTAGCTTGCAATGGTATTCAATGTAATCTTTCACATGGGGTGGCTTTTCACGCCACTACCTAGCGTGGTACAGACAGTGGGTCGGCGAGGGTGTGTGTGAGAGTTAAAGTTTTTCAACAGCAGGCACGGCGTCTCTCATCTGCGTGCTGTTGTGGGTTAATTTGACTTTCACACAAGACAATAATTCATCAAAACTTTCGGCAGACATTCGACTATAATTGAAGAATTTTACTTCAATTTTCCGAATAGTGTGGCAAATTCACCTGCTTGTGGCCTCAATTTTACTATATTGTGAACCCAGCACCTCCTTTTCTTTCTTTGCTGTCTTTTATGCAGCAAATATAAAGGAGAGCCTTTATTTCTTTGCTATGAGCAGCCATTTATCGATATAGTTCACAAAAACTGAGGACCACTTACGGAGAACAGAGCTGCAAGTCTGATAGATTTCAGCGTGAAAAACCGTCTCGTGTGAATGGTAGCGCGGCGGTTTTTTTTACGCCGGCGGGATTTCCCGCCCTGTGTGAAAGCGGCATTAGCTTGACACACGCGGGCGTCAGGCGTGAAATTTCACGCCGCGTGAATATCCGTCGTGTGTGAATAGCAGTGCACATTTTGTATGTCCGCTGAGGTTCGGCGGGAAATCC
>NW_025938884.1:0-386 GCF_000764305.2 Hyalella azteca | reverse complement strand
TACTGAAATAAATAAATTAGGTGAACGATGGCATCCAAATCTGTGCCCATCCACAGTCTAAGAGCTCGACTGACAGTGCTGTTTTAAATCCATGCCATTCAAAATTTGATATAACCAATTAGGGGTCAAAGCTCTACGTATGTGCGTGACTATCGTTTTTGTGATGAGGAATCATTAGCAGGTATGCAAACAAATCAATCTTGTTCATTATGTCCAGAAAAAATTGTCCTAAGTATGGAAATGATTTTAAAACGGATGACGAATGCTTTCTCTAAAAATATTCAAAGGTAATCAATAATATATATAAAAATGTAGCGTGGTTCCATTAAATTTCGTATAGTTTTATTTGAACGCGAGTCAAAGTCTGGGTTATAAGTGGTACTTGA
>NW_025938883.1:30509-96886 GCF_000764305.2 Hyalella azteca | reverse complement strand
AACCACCGAATGCCTGCTGGGGCTGTACTATGTCATAGTCATCACAATACCGTTCTTCAAAGCCAATTGCTGGATTAATTCACCTTACTTCGGCTTATAAAAACATGTACGTTAAGAAGAAACGAACAAATTCTATTCGCTTTGCAGTGAATATGTAACGGAGGACTTTGCGAAAATTGTCTGTGCCAAAAAATTTAAACGTCGCAATAATTCATTCCTTTTCCTAAATGCAGAAATGAACGTAGGAAATTTTCTAACCATCGGCAATGAAAATTGAGACTATTGACCGGCTGACAATCGAGACCAAATATAATTCTCAAATGTTACGCAATTAGGTTTCGTCAGTAATTAGATCTTAAAAAGACTTTCCCCGCAGACCATTTTACAAGTGGACCTCCTAATGATCATCGTTTATTTCAGGGATAATCTTTGATCTACGGCAGATCAAGGCGAGGCAGGAACACGCAACGGTAATTGGGCATCGACATCAAAATGCTTGCACTGCGCCCAACGTCGGCCTCAGTTTCTGGTGCTCACTCTGCAGAAATTTTATTGCAGCGCCAATTTGCAGTAAAATTTGAAGAATATTTTTTTACAGTAACTAAAAATGTAATGACCGTTATCAAAACTAATCTCGATACCAATACATATCCAGTATGAAGAAAAAAATTTATATATAAATGATATTCAAATAAAATTAAAGAGGATATATCTAAAAGAAATTCCATCAAAGATTGACAGTCATTTATATTTGTGAATAATATATTAAACATTTTTCAACTATTTATTATGACGATTGCATGACAGTTATTTCCAACGTCAAACCCTATCACGATAATTTAAGTTACTAAACCATGTAATTTTGTTTAAACCAATCCTTCTTAAAACTCATTTCGACTATCAACAAGTGCGGACAAGTTTTTCTACCGCTGATAGTTAATTCTTCTCCTACTTATAAACCGTAGACTAAACAAAGAAACTTCAATTCGAGTGGAATGAAAATGTGCTAGAATTTTTCGTTGTCATGAAAGAAAACTCATCATTTAGACCACGGAATTCACCCGAATCTTCCAAAAATTTTAGTTGCATCTATATTCAAAGTAAAAAATTACTTGAAAATTACCTACCAAAAACAATTGATTTCAAGGAAAGAAGGTCTCGAGAAATTTGATTTGATATCAAAGGTCTCGACGCTGGATATCAAATGCCGTTGATAAAAGTAAGAGAGTCCTCGTCGGTCCATCTCCATTCTATAAAAGTTAATTAATTTGCAACTTGTGATAATGATAGCGCTACTCTGATTGTCATCAATGGTTAAAGTTTGGTTATTTGTCCTCAAGTTCAATAATTATTCTGAATCGCTCTAAAAAGCTGACCCTAACGATACGCTGACTCACTGCTTGCGTGCCGTCCCCACAGCTTGCAATTTGCCGTAGACGAAAAATGAAGAAGTGCAAATGTTGGAACTGAGAACTTTGCAGTATTCGAATATTGATCATCTGAGTATTTAAAAAATAACTTAAGGAGTTACTTGATCTAATTCATTTTCTTGAGGAGTTAGCTAACAAAATTTTATGGGAGCACATATATATATATGGATCTGTTTACTCTTTAGCACTCGTTTTCAGCACAGTAAACACTAAGAATGCATTTTTTATTAAAAAATCTTTGTCTTTTTTCTTACAACGTTTTTGGTTTTATAGAAAGCATCTTAATCGCTTCATAATTTCAATCGTTGCTCACGGAAGCGGCTTGACTTCAACCTTCACAATTACTACGTCGCCGGAGTGCTTCTTTGCCGAGCTTAAGTCGACTCGTGTTTTGATGGTCTATTAAACTTAATTATTTTGCTCTACCTTGACCCGGTGTTGATTAAAATTTTAAATTGACTAATCTGCGATCAATTGGAACATAATTACCAACTGTATGTACGTCGCACTAAAGAAATTTTTGCTCTGATTTTCGTTTTTTTTTTTTTGTTTTTTTTTTGTTTCTTACTTTCATTGAAATCTGATCTTTAAAGTCTAAACTAAACTGTACGGTTGAGACCAGACGGCCGTTAGGGTGAGATGTTTGAGATAAATGGCAACTAGATCTTAGATTTTAACACAACGTTGGTTTCTGTGAACATTATTCAGCATTTAGTCCACATTTTGCGGTTTAAAATCGAGTTGTGTTGTAGAGAGCTACATGGATTTTCCTCGGAATGGCGCTAATAAAATCGATTTTTAGCTGAGAACAAGAATGGAGGATTGACGATAATTTTAATCTGTCATCAGACTCTGTGATGTTCCTTATCTTGTACATAGCAGGACTGGCCGAAAATTTCAAACCAGTAAAGATTTCTAACTAAATTAAATCGTATTCCTATTTATCCTATGTTGCACTATCGTTGCGCGCTCGTACATATAATTAGCACTTCTTGCAGGATGTCCTTGCATGTTCAATACTACTTGGCCTCAAATCTATCAATTCATACATCAACTGGTTGCTGTGACCGATAAAAACGTCACTTTGAAGGGCCACATCGCGAGAAGTTTAAAAGGATGCTTGTAGTTATAGTATGATTCATTATGTATAAGTGAATAAAAGAGAAACTTTAATTAAATTCAAAGTTTAATTAAACTCAATTAATTGCCTTTCTCAGCTGAAGTCCTGAACATTTATCAAGGTAATCCCGTGAAACTATGTGCTGACCAAAAGTTGGTCTGAATTTCATGGTAATTTTTCACGCAGTTGGAAATGTATTACGTGCTCGAGGCTACAAATTACATGAAAATCTAAGGAAACGCATTATGCTTAGGAAATAATTACAAAATTTGCGGATATCAGACAATAATTTCCATTTTAAAGAAACTCGGAGAATAATGTATAACCTCTGCATAACCTAACCCTCGCATCCGTTCGTTTGATTTGGCACCTTTCAGGCGAATTGAGCTCAGATCACAAAGAACCTATGCAGACTGAAGCATGAAGCGAACTCAAAGCATCGACAGAATTATAGTGAATACAAGAGGTTCGTGTCAAAATGAAAAAATCTTCGATATTCTTGATGCTAAGCGGTGGCGTGCGCACATTCGTATCAGTGAATTATTCGAGGGCGCGGAAGAATGGATTCAGATCGCTTCGTAAGACGTCATCGCCTTGCGAATCTCGGGAATAAATTCTTGTTTGGACGCACGGACGATCGTTCAACTTCCCTGAAGTACTTGGAACGAGATTGCATCGGACAGAAATATGAGGAAATTTCTCAATTTTACCTATACTAAATAATTGATAGATTATTGGCCGGTGACCGTTGGCCTCTTTGTGGCCTCAGATAAGCCGGCGAAAATTTTTGAGGGAGGCAACTGAGCGAAAGAAAGAATAATGTTATCAATTCTACGAAGACTCTAAAAAAACACGTTGAAGAATCGTTGGTGCCACACTTAAGAACAACCCCGTTCCAATATTAAACAGTATTTCTCATCAATGTGATATAAAAAATAAACGAAAAGGAATATAATAAGAAAATATATTAATTCAAAATATGGAGAGAGAAATAAGAGAACTCAAACCAATTTTTAGCCCAAGATGTCCTTCACTCTCTGATGTAGGTTGCAGCTTTAAATATGTTGGATATGGCACCAAATATCATTTCTGAAATAATGATATTCAAATTTTCTGACTTACACGTCTCCCATTAGTCGCTTTTTATACACTACGGAGTGGGAAGCGACCATGACCGCAGGGCGCAGGCAGTTTTGATTTTTCATTTTAAAAATTAGGTAATCTATTATTTACAAGCAGGATAGACGGGCGGTACCCGAGCTTGCTAATTCCTGATATTTCAGAATACTGATATCCCAAATGTTATGATTCCCGTTATCCCTAATCAAGTTTAAATAAAAAAATTTTTTATTCTAATAAAATGTAGACCTATTCTAACCCACATCTTTATTATACAGAAAAACACACTCCTATTTTAATCTCCTTTTGAAATTTGAATAAAAAATTATTTAGTGTTATTAAATTAAATTAATCTTGAAAAGTCGAAAATTTCTATTTTTGATCCAATATTTTCCCATCCATTACTTTATCGTGAAATTTCTCTTATAGCGCCCACATGTACATAGTATTCCGTACTATAGTTCCTACTAGTAAGTTACTTCGCTTTAGAACTAATGACCATCGTAAGCATAGACTCGGCTCTTGTACGTTTATAACGTAGTACTACGGTTCTCCTTGTAGAATATAGGTATTCCATAAATTGTGTCTTGATGTGTTTGACTTGTACATAGGAATATTATCCCATGCCGATACCGTTTTCCTGTTATTTAGTAGTGAATGATGCTCCAGTATGTGGCGTTCTTGTTGCATAAAGCTCCTGATGGGTTGCCGCGGCTTTCGCTTACAACACACTATCGAAGAAAGAAATTCCAGGTTGACGTTACTCTCCGAAACGTGATGCATTGTGTATACTACACGCCCGTACAGCCCCTATATATTAATTTTCCAGGCCGCAATCTAACCCTTCCCCTTCACTAACAAATTTTGACGAATATTTATAAGATCTGTGAAAATTTGGGCGTTTGTTTGAAGCTTGGCTTCGTCTAGATATATTATATGGGCTATTCGAGAGCGTGTCCACGATACCAATTTTATCGAATTTTACCAGGACAGGACGTGGAACATTTTTGATGTTGGAATCGAGCGGCACCGCAGAACAAGCAGTTGAGGGCCGAATCGAAAGGTGAAATTCGCCTTCGAGTTTATATCTGTAAATTCAGGTTAGCCTAATCATTATGGGCTGAAATTTTGAAATGAAGGTAAATGTGCTATAATAAGAGGATCTGTGTTTGAATAGTTTCTTGAACAGGAAAATATATTGATAGCAAAATGCAGTCTAGTCAAAATCGCAAAGCCAAATTAACGATGTCCTAGCAATCAAGTTGAGATCGAATTGATAAAAGTAACTTGAACGATACGTGATAGGACGGTACTGACTAAAACCCGGACCCGGACCGGTCCGCCGGACCCGGACCGAGTGACTAAAACCCGGACCCGGACCGGTCCGGCGGACCAGTTTCAAAAAAATAAATGGCTGCAAATCATCTGAAAAGTCGAGAAAACTTTTAATTTCACATATAAAATTTTTATATTTACTTGGAAAAATTTCATCGCACCAACATATTCGGGTCACAGAAAAGTTCATTTCTCGATCGAACTAATCGATAATTGCCTTTCTCAGCTGAAGTCCTGAACATTTATCAAGGTAATCCCGTGAAACTATGTGCTGACCAAAAGTTGTAAAGATGTAATCTTCTGAAACGTCCAAAAAACATAAAAAGTTGGTATCGAATTTTCGAAAATTTACTTGGAAAAATTTCACTTCAGGTCCGGGGAGCCCCGGACCAAGTGAGTCATATATTCGGGTCACAGAAAAGTTCACTTCTCGATCGAACTAATCGGGAAGCCCCGGACCAAGTGAGTAAAACCCGGACCCGGACCCATATATTCGGGTCACAGAAAAGTTCACTTCTCGATCGAACTAATCGATAGAGGATGTTCTGAAACGTCCAGAAAACATAAAAAGTTGGTATCGAATTTTCGAAAATTTACTTGGAAAAAATTCACATCATGTCCGGCGGACCCCTAACCCATGTAATGGGACCAAAGAAAAGTTCATTTTTCGACCGAACTAATCAATAGAGAATGTTCTGAAACGGCTAGAAAACATGAAACTTTTTGCTGGTTTTAAACGTCAAGAAATTATAAAACATTTACTTCGAAAAATTCAGTTTACTTAAAAAATATTTGGTCAGGTTCGGCAGACCAGACAAGTAACCTGAAGTAACTAACACTCACTATCGACTAGTGAATAATAGCTATTTGATCACAATAATCAATTATACGTCAAATATGTCGAAAAAGTAAATTATGTCAAGTCCGGCAGCATCTGGCTTATTATGGACCTAATTTTTCACCATCATTCCCGAAATGTTTGCGCTGTAGGCAAACATGTCGATTTTTAGGTAAACGTTCGCGAACATTTTTGCTGTTAGGTTGAATTTGCATCAACTCAAATATTGTGCGAAAACTATGCTCAGCTTTTGATGCATCGACTTCAAGACAAATTCCATTCGTTTATCAAATGTCACAGATCTCACTGTGTTAGTTTTGCACGAATGAATATGTCAGAATTTGATTAGACTCAGACGAGGCTGATGGCAGCAGAACTATAAGCGTTTCCAGTCAGAAGTTGAACTCAGAACTTCAGAAGTCCACTGGATGCCCAGTTGTTCGGTTGTGTCGTGTTGCGCAATGTATTCTTCGGATGATGCCAATTCAGACGATTCTTTGCGCTCCTACCTAAGTAAGTTAATAGATGATGACTCTAAATTGGGTAATATTGTTGCTTCTAACATTTATTTATATATAACTCTTTAAATTACATCTAATAAATTTCAGCAAGCATTTCTTCCATGAAAAATTAAGGAACTACCAATTCAAACCAAGCCAATCGTAGCTCGGTTAGGTTAGTGTCATACTTCTCGTTTGTGTATAGTGTGCATTGTATTATGACATGGAATCATAAACTTCCCCACAATAGAGGATTATCAGTCACAAAAAAAGATGTAATTAAGAGATGTCATTATAGTTTTCGACCACAAACTTCGTATACTCGGCAGAGTGAACTGCCCATGGATATTAGCCTAATTACTTCTTTCAAATGAGAATGAAATCAAAAATATCGAAGCGGTTACTAACTGGTCGCGGTGGATATTATCACTTAGGATCTTAACACTGATCTAAATTAGAATTATCTTTTGAAAAAAAATAAATATTCATATAAGGCATGAAAAAAAATCAATTATAATGTGATACTTTTATGTCGATGTAGCTATGCCTAAGATTATAATTTGTTACATTTAGATACATAACATTCGTCAACTTTATTTGTCTTGCTCGTTGTTTTCATGGCGAATATGAACGATAAATAATTAGCAACATAAAACGTTCCAATAATACTGATTTTGTGGCTCAGAAACATTACCGTCTCAGAAGCTCGCTGCGCTTCCCTGCACTTGATCACGAGATTGATTTATGACGCTTGACAGCCGCAAACCGGCGCCTGCAATAATGTAATCGCCAAAACAACCTCTATAAACAGAAATTTTTGTTTCGTAACTGTGGCTAAAGGTGCTTATACACGGCATGGTTGAACTACAGTATATAAGGTTGACCCACGAGGATTCCCGTCTTTCAGTTCTGCTTTCTTATTACGTCACTGAGCACGAGAAACTTAAACAATCCCGTCATTCCCATGACGGATTGGTTGACTGGTTTGATCGCATTTCGGTGAATGGCTAATGCCTGTGACGTGACTGACGTCACTTGTTCCCAACTTCCCGGAGATGAAGAACGTGCTAGCGACATATAGTTTTCACAACGACGACGAGCTCCGGGCGAGCGTCACTGAGTGGCTGAGATCGCAGCCACTCAGCTGCGAGACTCGGCGGATTTCTATCACGACGGAATTTCAAAGCTTGTTCACCGCTACGATAACTGCCTTAGTTTTTTGGTGACTATGTAGAAAAGTAGCATATTAGTCACTCTTTCAAATGTATCTAATAAGATAGTTTTCCTCTACCTAGTTTTTTGCTTTATTACAAAAAGTTTCCTAGTTTCTGAATGGCCCTCGTATTAATTTGTTGCGTTATATTGGTGTGAGGCAACTATCAAAACATTTATCCCTGTAACAAATGCATTTTTAGGCTAAGTTTTAATGAAATGTATATGGAGTTTGCAGTGTTGATTTATGAACATTACTATTTCATTCGAGTATTAATCAAAAAATAATGAGAGTAATTTGTTAGTGAAGTATTATTTTAAATTTTGAATAATTGAGTAGTGAAATATTATTCTAAATTTAATTAGTACCCAACTACCCATTAATGTAACTATATTTTAATAATTTTTTTAAATGGTCTGAATCGGACCATTTTCATGATTTTGAATAATAGAGTAGTGAAGTATTATTCTAAATTTAATTAGTACCCATTAATGCAACTATATTTTAATAATTTTTTTAAGCCAATTCGTGAACTGATGGCAAACGCTAACTCTTGATATTCTTGATTGAGTCGTAGCCGAAAATTAGCATGAAACAAATTTTGTATATTTATTATGGAAGATTACCAATATATTGCTTGAAATAATAAAATTTCCTGTCTAAATTAAGTGTTCGTGTCAATTTTCGTGGTAAAAGCGACCTGGAGGAAGGTCGGATTGATGTAGAAAAGGTCACAATCAGCAGAGCTCTAAATCGTACTGGTCTTATGTAAAGATACCCAGAGCTGGGCAGCGCTACTTTGAAATGTAGCGGTGCTACCGCTATCGCTACACCCACTAGATTGTAGCGAGCGCTACCGCTACAGTAAAATGTAGCGCCGCTACAATGGCCAAAATTATTGGAAATCTCTGAATATTTATTGTTCTGCTATTGGGATTTACTCATAAACATTTAATGAAAATTAAACATTTTCAAAACATATCAATGCAACTTTATTGCAATTAACCTAACCGAACTAGTACGGGTTAGATACAGTAAATAAAAGTTACAGTTACTTTTATGTTTTACCTTCCCTACATGGATGTCTACTCTAATCAACCAATCTCAAAAATTATCCACATATACTTATAAAAAACCAGTCTTTTATTTGTATAAAAGTGGATTATTTTTGAGATTGGTAGATTAAATTAGACATCCATGTAGGGAAGGTGAAACAAAAATAACAGTGTAAAAATAATTGTACGCAAACTGAAACATGAAAAAATACCTGTAAGTGGTAACGTAACAACAAGGGGAGCGTCTGGCCAAAATTTTTGTATATGGGCTTTTCTGGTTTTTAGTCTCATCTTAAAGCTGACATTCTGCTCTATCCAACAGTACCAAAATCATTTCTGTACGTTGATTTATGCGTTCAGGACAGATCGTGAAAGGGGGGAGGGTGGGGGAGTTCTTTAACAAATTAGATAGGTGGTAATTATGTTCCCAGCACTTTAAATACAGTGTCTGCTTGAGGTGCAGCTTAGTTACTCTTTTAGTCTCATCTTAAAGCTGACATTCTGCCCTATCCAACGGTACCATTACCATCTCTGTGCGTTGATTTATGCGTTCAGGACTGGTCATGAAAGGGGGGAAGGTGGGGGAGTTCTTTAACGAATTAGATAGGAGTAAATTCGGTTCATAGCACTTTAAATACAGTGCCTGCTTGAGGAACAGGGCCTATACTTTCAAAAAAAGTTAAGAGATCGTAAGTTCATCAGCTAATCATTGACCGCCTTTAGAGCAAAATCCACTAATCATAGACAAGGAAATAGAGCGTAAGTAATTACGTTCACTTAGCGAGTTTTTAAAGTATGGCCCCTGCTCAGTAATCCGCCTGGCTTCGCACGATGAGGTGTGCATGCAGTCGCTCCCACCATCCTTGAGTGGAATCGAGCTCCAGTAACGTTTAGTTTCGTATCCTTGCTACATTGAGTGCCTATTGCAATGCGCGCGGGACTTAATCGGGCTGTAGTGAACATTCGCACTTATTGTCACGGCAAACCTATCTCCTACAGTTTTGAAGCTACAGCAATGAAACATATTCCATTCGATTCGCAAATAAAATATCTATCGATTTATCTTGTCATTTTTTCAATTTCTTTATAGTTTTGGAAATATTTTGAAATAAGGGGGGGTAAATAGGGGAAAATCGAAAAAACTTCGAAAATTTTGCAAAAAATGCTCCCCCATCCACCAAAATTCGAATTTCGAAAAACGCCAAGATAAATCGATAGATATGGTCTTTGCGCATCGAATGATATGTGTCTCGATGTTGTAGCTTGAAAATCCTAGGAGGAGATAGATTTCTACAGTACCCCTTTTTTGGTCGTTTTCTAAGAATTTCACGTTTTCTTTCATTTTTTCAAATGGACATGATTAAAAGCTGTCTGTTTTTCGGTTTTACAATGGTGTACCAAGTTTCAAAGTGATCCATCTGTAAACAGCCGAAAAAAAAGTGGCCTGGCGCTCCCCTTAACAAGTAACAACTAACATGTTGACACTATAGTGACAGGCTGAGGTTGACAACATTACACCGAAATCTTTCGTACAGTTTTATTCTGTAATTTATATTATGGAGGTACCATGCTGGTTTTTAAATAATATTTAATGCTATTGAGTAAAATCTAAAGGCTTTATCTCTGAATGTAGCGGTAGCGCTGTAGCGGCAAAACCTCGTATCGCTACTTAAATATGTAGCGGGCGCTACCGCTACCGCTAGAATTGCTTAAATGTAGCGCCGCTACCGCTACTGAAAATGTAGCGCCGCTACCGCTACCGCTACTGAAAATGTAGCGCCGCTACCGCTACCGCTACTGGAAATGTAGCGCCGCTACCGCTACATGTAGCGCGCTACTGCCCACCTCTGAAGATACCCACGAAAGGCTCCTCTGTCGAAGTACCGGCACGTGAAAGCCCGTCTGAATTATGTTAAAACATTTGTGCAGAAACCACAAAAATTGGGAAATCGTACAAAATCCTGGTCGGACGAAACGAAAATCTAACTTTTCAGAAGAAATTTGATCGAATCATGACATAAGACCAGTACGATTTAGAGCTCTGCTGATTGTGTCCTTTTCTACATCAATCCCATCTTCTTCCAGGTCGCTTTTAATTTCACCACGAGAAACAAACGGGTTCTTCTCGGCCTTTCTGCTAATTCACCTTGCATTACCGTCTGTTAGTTTCCTTGAACTACCAGGTCTTGACAGGTTAGCAGCAGCATGCATGCTCTGATGATATCATCAGGATGACTGCTTCCTGATGATTTTTCCAACTGTACTTAAAGAGAGATCAAGCTTCTTGGACAATCGATGAACTTTTGTCGCAAATCTGTCACCAACTCCCGAATTTTAGCTATTTCAAATTAAATTTTAATGATGAAGCTGAATAACATCTTTTTCTGAACACAAAATCATGTAAGTAGTTGCAAACTGCTCTGATTGACCAATTAGATAACGAACCCTGTGGAAGTCTAGTAGCTACATCAAACTATCGTCAGTCATGAAAAGATCCGGTCAAATGACACGAGTTTAGATCTATGAACAAGGCACGAAAAGGAAAAGAATCGGCGACAGGCCACATCAGGCCTACACTTCAGCGCCGACATCACTATGTTATGTTATGTTATGACATTAGTGGAACGTCTAAAGTGAAAAGCGAATTTTGAGTACCCTAGAGAAGTGGTTTTTGTTCATTTTTGAACATGTACCCAATACTTTTGCGTGGGTACATTTTTTATTTTGTTGAATAAAATCTAATACTGCTTACTTTTCAATATCCTTCCTACATAATGTTTCTAGTAACATTAGCCATATAACGACCAAATATTACGTAAAATGATAAAATCTCGCACTTTGTAAGTTGATATATAAAGAAAACTGTAATGTATCAAATACTTTTGCGTGTCACTGTACTTTTGCGTGCTTTGGGTACGTTTTTCATGGACGTGTTGGTACATATTGCCAGATACTGTTTTTTGCATTAATGTTTTTTTTTCGTAACTCAACGAATTAAATTTTTTTGTACCTACCATCTCATGCCACACCTCGATAACACTTTGATATTTTCACGACAGATTCCGAAACTTCATCTAAATCCTCAGCCTTCGAAGTTCAGATACGCTCACCAGAAAAGAGCGATAGTAGCAGTCTGCCCAGTGAGTATTATGTGTAATTAGTTAATATCTCAAAATGAAGACATTACGGTAATTCTATTGTACGAGAATTGCTATTGGCCCGGCGGAATGATATCGCATTTTATAATTCATAGAATATAACCATTGCAATGTTCGCTTTGTCTAGTCACTCTTATAGTCCGAATAAATGTGATTCAGCTTTCACAAATTAAACTTACCTAGATCAGAGATTGTATTTCATCTAGTGCATAAGATGTCAGAACAAGCTGAATTATGTTGTGAAAATACTTACGTAGATTGAATTAGGAAAACACTTACATCATCTTGATATCATCAACTGCTAGTTTTTAATTTTACAGAAGTACACTGTATAAACGCAGCCGATCTTATGAATTATTACGAAATGTGAGCACAGCAATCTGCCTATAGTTGCCTCAAAAAGCGTTTGTTTCCCTTATTTGATACTCACATTGTTTTCAGAAAATTTTCCATTGGCCATGATTGTTTGATTATTCTTAAAACCATTGTATACACTAATATTTTTCAATAAATCCTTCCTAACAGATAAAGCGGGCCTGATAGCAAACACAAAGGAACCGCTGCATATCGATCAAATTATAGAATATATAGCAAATGCCCAACTGAGCGCGGCTTCGGAATGGCCACACTTCAGCCCCAAGAATGGAGATGTCTTTCTCTTCAGAGGTGTGGAGGAAAAATCCAAAGATTTCGTTTCTGATGGCATGCGGTGGATAAACCAAGGAATAAAAGTACTCCCGAAGCGTGTTACATAGCTGCTTCTACGTTAGCTGAAGCAGCAGTTACATAGCTGCTTCTACGTTTACTGAAGCAGCAGTTACATAGCTGTTTTTACGTTTGCTGAAGCAGCAGTTATGTCCGGTTGTCTTGCGTCACGACCATATCTCAGTAGCATTACACACGTCACCTTCTGTGAAGTCATGGTAGCAAGTCTTTATAAGCTCCTCAAGCATCCCATTTGGCAGTCTCAGACGAAACTGTGTCGCTGTCGGAGCCTGTCCTCTATAGTCTATACCCATCTGCTACAGACGGCGCTGACACTCTCCCATTCACTCGAGAGGGTGTTGGTATAGCTTTTTGATCTATTCCTGCCATAAACTTCGTGTTAGATTCTTTGCAAGTTGAATTTTGAAGGGAATACCTATGAAATTTACAGTTCACCCTTGGACGTCAGAAGACAAAGGTCGCCAAATGCGTTGGGTGTTGTTCGGCTCAGAGATTTTGCTGTAAAATAAGTTAGTTCGCTGCACGACAAGCGTTGTTTTGTGGTAGTAATGATGACTTTCTGTTATTGCTTCGTATGCGAGGAAGAAAGTGGACCCTGGCTTGCTGCAGGTATCTCATTGATACTTCAGCTGTGAATCAAGTGCTCCTCACTAGCTGTATTGTCATTACCGCCTTAGGTCCATGAAACGCACCCATAATTAGTTGGTAAGCATTGCACACTAAACTTCAGAACAGCTAGGCTGCTATGCTAGAAAAAATAAACCAACTGCTTGAAAAATATTTCTAATTGTTTTGTCAACTGGAAAAGATGCCCGACATGCAATGCGCTATAAATGGATGTGATGCAGATGACAGCGGCGCCATTCATGAGCTATCCACTTGTGTCGAAATATAAAGTAAGATATCACAGGAAAGAATAACAAAAGAAAACTATTAAACCCCCGACAAGATAAGAAAGCCTGACCAGCTGCCTTAGTTTTACAACCACTTTGCATTCTCGCCCAATTAAAACCAGTCTGCGTGGAGACCTCATTGAAGCATACAAGTATACTCTGTACTCGTGGCTTAATTATACGAGGTCCCAGAAGGATTACTAGAATTTGAAACAAGAACCAACACTAGGGGCCACGGCTATAAACTAAAAAAATATAACTCAGTGCTCACTGCAGTGAGTGACAGAGAGTACATTTTCTCGTCGACGAAAACATGAAGTCACGGACGGACAGACGGACGGACATGGCGAGCACAATAGTTTTTTTTTTCATAAATGAGAAAATGCGCTAAAAACTGCGTTGTAACACATCCATGCGACAAAATTTCTTCTCGCTTCGAGTCACCGACATGTGGAACAGCCTCCCTGGTAGCATCGTTGACGCTCCGAGTATGAACGCCTTCAAAAACAGACTAGACGAAGCTATGCAGGAGCATATGTTCAGTTTTAAAGTGCCTAGCAAATTACGGACCTAGGTAATAAGTCCAGCAGCTACCTCAATCAATCGTCAGTTATGGAAAGATCGGGTTCAAAAGTCCGGATCCCTTGTGAATCAAGTCACGAAAAATTCAAGAATCGGCAATAGGCCATGGGCCATAGTTTTACTTACACCTTCGAGTTATACAAGTTTTTTGCTGCTGAGCTGCTTTGAGCATCGAAACAGCTGTGTCGACCCATAGGCAACTCCTAAGTTGCTGAACATCGGCCTGTGTCGATGCTCAACAGCTCAAAACTTGCTTAGTGTTCGTGTTGATCGCCACTGTGTGAAGCCATGTCGCCGGTTATTGTTCAGCTGCCTCACCATCCGTTCGTTGAATAACAAGTTTCTTCACATCTGTCGCTCGGGCTCACTAGATGTTGTCTTCCTGACCGAGACCTGACACGACGCTGACTCGGTTTGCATCGCTCGTTTTTGCGCTGAAGGACTCCAAGTAGTTCAGCGCGCGCGGCCTCGCATGAAAGCCGACACCCTGGCCACGAATTACGGTGAGTAGCTACCGTCGCCAGTGGGGACGTGCACTACAGCATTCTTGACATCGGCGCCCGACCCACCACCTTTCAGCTGCTATGTGCTAGGGTCACATGCGCCTCGTACGTATACGGACGTTGCAGTCACCATTTATCGTGGATCGGTTGATGTGACGCGCGATTTTTTTTTGTCGTATTAAGCAATGTCTTAACCAGACTTGTGACTTTCCCCGATCATGTCCTTATCACCGGCGATTCAAATTTTCGACTGGATCGCGTCAACGAGTACGACTCATCGGCTCGTCAGCTGAACTGCTGAACGACATTCTGTCGACCTTCTGCATGGTTACTCACGTAACCTTGCCGACGTACGACATGAGCGGTCTGCTGGACGTTGTCATCACGCTAACCCTTCTTCAAACGCAGTCAGTCGACATAATCGAGATTGCAATATCCGACCATCGAATACTTCAGCATACGGTGCCATGAGGGCACCCGGTGCCAGCGTACAAAGCAGTTATATACTTGTATTCCGTGGCGCGGTCTCAACGGCGACGTCGACTCATGGTTGGCATTATCAGTCAACGACCTCATGCAACTCTACAATACCGAGTTGGCCTGAGCACCCGATGACCTCATTCCTGCACGCAGAGTTCGAGTACCCCATCGAGTCTCCGACTCATGGTTCGAAGATGAATTTCGGGTCTCAAAGGGGGGGGGGGATAGACTGCCCTAGCGGGCTATCGCAGCTATCTTGCTGCTGCAGCTTCTATGGCCTCCACCTGGCGA
Source organism: Hyalella azteca (assembly GCF_000764305.2). NCBI lineage: Eukaryota > Metazoa > Arthropoda > Malacostraca > Amphipoda > Hyalellidae > Hyalella > Hyalella azteca. The sequence goes on along the minus strand of NW_025938883.1, from coordinate 81,643 downwards.
GATGCTTGGCGCCAACGCAACGACCCTCGAGCGCTGTGTCGTTTGCTGTATAAACTTATGGGAAGAGGTCATGCAGATGCTTCGGGTGACGTAATCACGGAGGAATTCCGTACGGTTTTTTTGAGAATTAAATTTCTGCAGTGCGAATTTGGTAGCCGATGCTTCGTCGGAAACATTTGCGCCGTGCCCGTTCGCCTGCGTGCTCCTAGAATTCACTTGCACCACAGCTCGCGATGTCATCGCTACAGTGCGCGCGCTGCCAAACAAGCAGTGTGCCAGCGATCCACTGCCGACGTCATTGCTTACGGAGTATTTTGTAATCCTAGCACCTATCATGGCCAAAATATCAACCGCTGCCTCACTGACGGTATTGTCGAGGAGTACTTCAAATCAGCTTACATTACGCCTCTTTTGAAAAAAAACTCTCCAACCTTATCGACTCTTCTGCAACATGTCGATTTTGTAGAAATTCCCGGAACGCGTTGTGGCCCGACAGCTGAACAACCAACCATCTTCAGCAGTTCGGTCTCATGCCTTGCCTCCAGTCTGCATACTAGCATACTATCATCTCTACTCTATGGAAACCGCTGTGCTGAAGGCGCTTTCAGATACTCGGCAAGCAGTACGCGATCATCGACCACGCCACTTTATTTGTCGACTTAACGTATCTTTCAGCCTGCACGGCGTAGTGCTGCGGTTGTTCGAGTCTTATCTCAGCAATATATTCCAATGCACTCGATGCAAGAACTCTTCTTCAACGCCATCGTTGTTCACTTGTGGCGTACCACAGGGATCAGTTATCGACCCAATCTTCTTCCTGTTATATACTGTTGACGTGTTGGACATAATTGATTCACATGGTTTAAATCCGCATATGTTCGCCGACGATGCCCAAATTTATGGTCACTGTGTGCCAGCTGACGCTGCAGCGTTGCAGGACCGGAAGTCTGTCTGCATGGACGCAGTCTCAGACTAGATTTCGCTCCAACCGGCTTCAGCTCTGCATTGGTAATAACTAGTTATATCCTGATTTTGAAGCGAATCCGTTCGTAATCGAAGGATTTATGAATGGGACAGTTACGCAAATGTAGCGTTCCAACGTTTTAATAAAAAACGAAATTAGATAGAAATCTGTTATAATTCCTTTCACGCCGTATTGGTAATTAGTTATATTCTGAATTTGAAACATATCTGTTCATAATTTAATGAGTTGTGTTTGGGACAGTTGCCCGGACTAATTCGAGTGCGATTTCACTGGTGAGTTTGAAGAGTGTCGAATGGCGATCCAGTGTTTAATTAAATGTCGCCTTCAGCTCCTATTTGTCGATCCAGTGTTTGATTGTCGAGTTCAGCTCTATCCTCTCGAAATTATAAATAGATGGGCCTGTCACCTCATGTTATTTGTCTTTTCTTGTGTCAATTTAGGTTTTTATCTTCAATGTGAATATCAGTTTTCTGATTGATTCTGCTTGTCTTGTTTGATTTAATAATAAAATCTTTAATTTCGAAGTTAAATTATATATAATTATCATCGTGCTAAAAAAACGTTTTTCGTAAGCAACAAATATTGCAACTCAATGAATAAGGAGTGGGTTACAGCCTTGAACTAAATTTGTTAACCATTGTTCGGAACTTCGGAATATTAACCCTTCAAAACTCGTTAGAAGCCCGTTCAAAACTCGTTACGCACCCGAGGTTCGTTTCGTTCAATCCACTGCGCGGTTCTCCGTCGAATCTCCGAGATAATGCGAGATTCTTTACTCTCAAACACGTGAACAAGTCGATCTGCAATTGGAGGAGGCAGCTTTTGGTATGTATTTCTGTTTCTATAAACGTAGCTATATCTATATGTATTGTAATTCCCCGAAAAATAGTTTCATAAATTCATTTGTGGGTAAAATAATTCATTTGTGGGTAAAATAATTCATTCTAGAATAAAATTGTTGGGCTGTAGGCTAATTGAATCACTCCTCTGAGTCGAAGATTAGGAGTTGGAGTTTTATTGAATTTATTTATATATTGAATCACTCCAGCACAGAATGCTGTGCTCAGTGTGCTGGCAATCTAATTTAGGAGGACTAATAAATTTAACATTCTCATCATTATCTCATGCACTGATGCACATGCAGAGATGCCAAGCTTTGCATTTGTCAAAATATACTTTCATTTTTTTATGCCTATTGCTGTGTGGAAGAAATTACTGAATTCTGAAATGTTATTTGATATGTTGAAAATCTGTCAGACAGTCAGAGCATGACACATGAGTTGCAAGAATGGTGAAGAACCTAGGCTAAAGGCTTGAATTTTGAAAGCATTAAACCAATAAACATGGACAAGGAGTCAAGGACTGTGCACTGTACTGACTCAGTCTGACTGTAGAGTCCATGAGTCCACTGTCCATGACCAACCTTATTGCTGCCTAAAGTTCTATAAATTGCAGAAAATCTAGTTATACTTAATCATCTTATAGCTTGGCAGCCGCAGCATTCCAGCAGATGCTGCTCTCACTCTCAGTGCTCTGAACTTGCTGGGGCTGGCCACTGCTCAGCTCATAAAAGATATGCACACATTGACTCATAGTCATAAAAATACTTATCATATCATCATGATCAAATAATGATCAGAAGTTTATTCAGAACTACCGTCAAACAGGGTAATAAGTAAATAAGGGACGGTTTTGAGCGTTTTTCCTTAATAACTTTAAACTTCTTGCCATGAAACATTTCATAAACGAGTTTGGAGTAATTTTAAAGGTATTTGCGAGGGCTATTGTATGGCATCTTTGAAAAAATTCCATATGCTATTTGTAAGGTGCCAGATGCAAAATAAAAGCCTCCTGACTCCTGAGCCTGTTTTTACCCTGGGAATGGGGTAATAAGGGACACTCAAAATACAACTCATTTTAAAACATTTGAAGCATGCAGATTGCAGAGTGTACTCATCCTGTCATCCATTACTAACAATACTCTGAAGTCTTCTTCTTCCTCCTTTGTAGTTTGTAGATGATGTAGATGTAAAATAAATTATATTTTCTGTGATTTTTACTTGTTTTTCCTTTATTGATATGATATTACCATTCTCCATATATTACTATATTAGTATTGATGTGATATTACCTAATCCATGGACATGCCATTGAGCATTGACAATAACCTTGTCCCCTGCAAGCTTCATATCAGCTGCCATGTAGCATTTCTTCTGTAGGTAAGCTTACAGGATGTCTTGTAATTTTGCATCATTTTAATTGAGTCAAGTGAATTCACTATAACAAAAAAGATTGTAAAAAACATACCGTAAAATGGGGTAACTTTGACCACTTTTTTTTCAAAATGATGCCATTTTTTTACTAGATAAGTTAAACTTAAATTGAAACATGCAAAATACAAGTCTATACTCTAGCTTTACTTACCATAAATTGCTGGCTCCTGCCTCTCATAGTTTTGATGTATCCCCAAATGGGCAAAATGTGACCACCTAATGGCAGCCGTGATGGGGTGACATAGACCGGTTTGGAAATTCAGTTAAAATTACCATATATAAGACTCTGTACAGTCTGAAACATAAAGAAAAAAACATTAATAGGTATATCAAACATAAAATATGTTATATAGGTACCTATGGTAATTTTAACTTAATTTCCAAGCCGGTCAATGTTACCCCGTCACGGCTGCCATTAGGTGGTCAAAGTTACCCCATTGGGGGGTGACGCCCCCATTTGCAAACTATGACACTTTTCTCAAATTTGTCTTTTGCATATGTAACTAGAAGAGTTCTACTACAAAGCATCAAAACCTGGAGTTATTTTACCAAAAAATAAAAAAAATTGGAGGGGGTACTCCCACAGGCTTTAAATAATAGCTCTTTTTTGTGGGTCACATTTTTAATTTTTTAACCTATTAGATATGCAAACTTTTTAAATCTTTCTATTGTGTTACGTAGCTTCAGTATTAGGCCTTTGATGGCCATTGACAAAATTTTGTTGAATCGAATCGTTTTTGAGTTTTGGGGGTTTTTGTTAAAAAAACGAAAAGTGGTCAAAGTTACCCCGCCGGTCAAAGTAACCCCATTTTATGGTACCTGAAACACAATATTACATATTATTATTATTACACAATATTATTATTTTTGTGTATAATACACAAAAATACATATTTTTGTGACAACCATCATATTTTTTGAAAAAAAAAATTGTGGTTTAGGTTAATCACTTTTCATTCTATGTTGCCCGGTGCACAATTGTATCTATGACTTTCTATGCACAGTTTGGTGATGACTGATGATGCCCTAATTTTTTTTTGTCAAGTGAAATTTTTTTGCTGAGCAAGGTAAAATAATCAAAATTCTTTGTTTTTAATTTATTATTTTTTTTTTTTTGTTAACTGGAGCCTTTGCTAACCAAGGCTCTACTGTAAATGTGTTTTTAGGGGTGTCTCTTATTGCCCCGTCATGCAGAAATGACTGCATTTTTTTCTGGAGTGATATACTCCAATTCTGTCAATCACATTTTTAAGTCAACACCTGTGTGCAACTTTTATGTGAGTAAAATTTTTTAATAAGGAGAATTTTTTTTTGCTTCAGACCTTAGCAGAGGTACTTTTTCAAAATCTCAATTTTTACCCTTTTTTTCAAGGATTTTTTTAGAGGTAGTAAATGAACAATTTCCTAACTTGCTTTATGCTACATAGATAGGAAAACTGTTGAACTTTATGCCACTATTTTTTGTTTTGCAATATTTTAATTAGCTTAGCTGCTACATTATTTCTATGGAATGTTGGAGCACTGTCCCTTATTACCCCGCCCGTCCCTTATTACCCCATTTGATGGTAGATTTTGTAAGTTTCAATTACCACAATGAGATATATAAATATCTGTTTCAATCTTGTTAGAAAGTTTGTAGCATTTTACTTTTGTTTATAAAGTACATAGATTATTTCTAATGAAGATTATCAAAATTATTGCTGTGGTGTATTGAGATAGTTGGGTAGCATTGATGGTGGTAGTATAGTTCTATGATAGTATTTCTAGGTGTTTTTATTGATTAAACTAACTATTTAAAGTACTATTGACAGTCGCAGAGCTCTGTAAATCAGAGGGATAACTGTAATAAGTTTATTCAGAAGATTCCAATGTTAATCAGATCAGAATGCTGTTACTCTAGAATTAAAGTGATCATGTATGATGGTATTCATTTTTAAATATTGTTTTGAAGGCAAACTTTTTATTTGCTTCTTATGTTATAATTAAAACTTTGGAAGTGTTTTTGCCTGATTCTAATTGATAATGCCCACCGGAAAAATGAGGTTGAAGATTTGAATCCAATGTTTTATTGAATCAACGTTGATTAAACATTGTTTCAACATTATTTACTTGGTAGTATGGGGTAGTAAATTGCATGTGTACATTTATACATTTCCCTGACCCTGAGGATGCTGAATTAATTCCCCCCTCCCCACTTTGCACTCCTTTTTTAATTTTGTACTCTTATTTTTTCAGATGGGCTGAGAAGAATGAATGTACAAGCTCTCTGCAACGTGTGTGAGAACACATTCAATAGTACCACTCACAAGCCTCTAGTCTTGCAGTGTGGTCATACTTATTGCCTAGCCTGTCTTAAAGACATCGAGACTTCGGGCAAGAAACTATGTCCGTCATGCAGAGAAGAGTGGCGGGGCAACTCGAATAAGCTACCAATTTGCTACATGCTGATACCTGGTGCAAACATGGCACCTAAAGCTGCTGGTGATGCAACTGGCAATAAAGTTGACTATAACATGTGCTTGTTGCACTCGTGCACCATAGAACACTGGTGCTGCCACTGTCAAGTTGCCACCTGCAAAAAGTGCATTTCTGAGATGCATTATGCTCATGGACAGGTTGCTTTTGAAAATGTTGTTGGTCAAGAAATTGACATAGAACAAATAAAGCAATCATTAAATGGAAATCTTGGGAACAAGTTTAAAGAAGGCCTGAAAAATTCAATCAGCCTATGCAATGAAGGACTGGCATTGATGGAGTCAATGAAAGAGATTGAGACTAAGCTATTGTCATGGAAGAAACATCTCCTGGCTCAAGAAAAGAATTTGTCAGCTTGTATGGAGGATTTAGAAAACACAAGCGAAGCAGCATTGAAAGCAAAGTTTGATGCCTTCTTGAAAACAATGTCATGGTGTGATGTGGTTAAAGAAATTCTTTTATCAGAATTCCAATTACCTGCACTGAAAGTAGATGACTTTGGTGGAGGACTTCAGGTAATTATTAATTTACTGACATTTAAGTATTAGCACCTGTACCCTTCTCAGCATTTATGCTTCTTGAATCAAATCATTTAATTGGATTTGGTGTCATTTTTACAACACTTCTCTTTAACTTCACTTCTTGTTTGTCTGTCTGTCTGTCTGTCTGCTACAAATCTTATAATCGAAATTTAACACACTCTACTTATCCTATCGATCTGAAATTTTGCACACTTGCGTAAAGTTGGAGACAATGCATGAATCAAATGACAAAATAAATGATTTTAAAAATTATGTTTTTTTTCATTATTAAAAAAATTGAAAAAATAATTTTATCAGGCACAAATCTAATAACTGATATTTGACACACTTTTACCTGTCAAATTGATCTGAAATTTTGCACACTAGTGTGAAGTCGGAGGTAATGCATGAATCAATTGACAGAAAAAATAATTTTGAAAAAAATTTTATATATTAAAAAAATTGAATTTTTTTTAATAATCGAAAATAAAATGAGAAATTTATTGTACATCTTTAACATTGGAGACACTGGATTCTTCAGAAGTGTTGTCTTTAAAAAGTAATATTTAAACATATATTTTTTAAAGTTCATCTACAATATCACGGGAACAGGCAAATAGATCATAAAATTTAAAGATTTGCACACTGACAACTAACTTTAATATATACCTGTTACTTACGAGTGTAATTCAAGTAGAGGGTTCTGTATTGATGAGTAAATAAAAAGAAATATCAATGAAAACCATGTGTTACTTTAATTTTTATTAATGGCAATTTATCTAAATACTCATAAAAATTGCCCTAGAGATTTTTTGTTTGTTTAACAAATAGCCCTTGTCCTTGTACAAACATATCTGACATCATGCCATTGTATCTTAGGCTCTTGCCTAGCATCCAGCATTTGAAGCTAATTGGTTTCTTGAAGTAGAGTTTTAATGTTACTTTTTCTTCATGACTAATACTGGTTTAAAATATTTTTATAGTCACTAAATGAAGATCTGGAAGCTGAGAAGCGACACCTGCTGCCAAAAGAGTTACCAGCATTGGCAAAAAATGTTTCCATTAATGGAGAAAGAATGAGCAAGAAAATTTTGCAAGTACGGCCAATTATTCCAGTGGGTGACAAGGCCACAGTCACAGTGGTATCCTCTGTGGAGGACCCCATCACTAGCCTGCAGGATCTTCTCTTATACCTGATGAATGGTCGCACTGTTATACACCTGCGGTTGTTGGATTCTTTTTTCAATGGGAACAGCAGCAGTGCAGATGATTTCATCAGACTGCAACTTTTCTTGCACAAAAAATTTGGGTAAATGTAAAACCAGTTTATTGCCAATTAAATTCTTTCAAATATGATTTTTAGTGTACATCTAAAAACTGTCAATCATAAAGTGAATTCACGTTGCCAACATATCTTGGTATTGATGCAACCTAGTGAAATACTGTGTAAGTTAAACCAAAATAACTAGAATAAATTTCTAACAGGGCACACCTAGCATCGTTCTATGGTCACCTTGTATACTCCACTTGGGCAAAGATTGATGTTGGATTGCCCCAACTTGGGCTGCACCTCCAGTCTGGAGCTGACGTGGCTGATGTCAACAAGATCCTGAATGACAACTTTGATGTAAAGAACGTTAAGCCCGGTAGGTTCAATGGTAGAGCAAATAGCTTCAATTTTTTAAATGCTGTTATCAATTTCATAAAATATGCAACTTGATTTGAAAACAATAATAGATTTATGCTACTTCAAAGTACAATCCTCTACATTATCCCATGCCGATAGTGGCATGTGATTCAAAGGTTCTACTTAAAATGTTCATATTTCCACAAATTTACAGTTGTACATAAAACAATGAGTGAATTAACTGGTCACTGTTATGCTTAGTCTGTTGGTGGTTAGTTATTATTTTTGTACTATGTTACAGGAGAATTAACTTGTAATCCAATTTAACTTAGCTGTGGATGCTGAATTGGTCCAATAATGGTGTATGTAAAAGATGTATCATATAAATTAGATTATTCGGGATTTAAAGGCGTGCCGAGAGTGTCAATAAATAATAATTATTATTTAGCAGATATCACTGTAAAATTTAATGTGATAGAATGGAATTTCTAGATAACAAATTTTAAGTTTGGGAGTGAGAAGCACAAGCAGTTGATGGCTCACAAGCTCATCAGGCTGCTGAAAGATATTAAAATACTAATAAACTCCACTGCAGTAACATTAGAATCCTTTTATTGTATGTTGTGATAATCTATCACATCAAAACTTGGATAAGTAATTAACAGACAGGATTTTCAAATGAAGTTCTAATTTAAACACACAAGCAAGTTTTAACTTTCATTATGAGGAATGAAAAATTTTCATACACTTTTATCACCTTAGATCTTGAATATAATATCATTTCAGTATCGTTTTTACGTGTTGGTACGGTATAACAATTGGCTTGTATTGAAAGTGCAGGTTTGTGAAGAAAATCAAATTCGAAATTGTGTCTAGTGTACCGTAGTAGACTTAATTACAGAACATGAATAAAAATGAATTGATAGCATCGTTTACACCAACGTAATGATTGTGAAACAGCACACAGGAAACTGCTGCGGTGACTAGAGTGGAAGCTGAATTACCACTTCTTCAAATGCAGACCTAAATATGAGAATTAAGATAAGCAGAGTAACTTGTCTGAACGCTGGCTATAGCTGAACTGACTGCCTGAACTCTAGCTAAACTCATGGTTGAACACGAGCTGAGCTTGTTCAACCATGAGCTGAACTAGTTCAACCATGAGCTGAACTAATTCAACCATGAGCTGAACTTGTTCAACCATGAGCTGAACTAGTTCAACCATGAGCTGAACTTGTTCAACCATGAGCTGAACTAGTTCAACCATGATTGTATAATAGGGTGGGTCAATAGCATGTGTATAATAGGGTGTTTCAATAGCATGTGTATATGTAATAGGGTGGGTCAATAGCATGTGTATAATAGAGTGGGTCAATGGGATGTGTATAATAGAGTGGGTCAATGGGATGTGTATAATAGAGTGGGTCAATACCAGCTGAAGAATAGGGAAGGTTATTATGAGCATTGAACTTGGATGATTATCAGTAGGAACTGTGAAATGGGGCGGATCAATACGGCTGCAAAATAAGATTGGTTAATACAAGTGTCCTGATAGAGTTGATTAATACAAGCTGCAAACTAAGACGGACTAATACGAGCTGTAAAATTCAGCGGGCAATTAAGAGCTGCAAAATAAGACAGGCAAATACGAGCCCTTAAAGTGGGCATACATAAGCTGCGAAATAAGGTGGGCATATACGAGCTGCAAAATAAGGCAAGTTAATAGATGTGCAAAATAAATGAGGTGGTTTAGTTCAGGCTGCAAGAAGTGAGTGTGTTTATGCAGGCTGCAAGATGGGTGATGGTGAATACGTCAGAACTTGACGGGAACTGAAATATTGGTGGCTCAAGCCTCAAACTTGATTCAAATAAAGAGAGGGAAAATTTGTGGGCCTTGATGGCCTCACCAAAACACCTGAGCACCTTGATGGCCTCACCAACACACCTGAGGACCTTGATGGCCTCACCAACACACCAGAGGACCTTGATGGCCTCATCAACACACCTGAGGACCTTGATGGCCTCATCAACACACCTGAGGCTGTCTCTTATACACATCTAGATGTGTATAAGAGACAGGAACTAGTTCAACCATGAGCTGAACTAGTTCAACCATGAGCTGAACTGACAGCCGACCTAAACTACCACTTTTAACCAACGGGACACCTTGAATTCGACCTGAAATGCAATAACCAATTTTGAACACATTGTATTTTTTAAGTGACAAAAAAAAACTTTCGATGGTGTTAATAATTTCCTCCAGAATGTGATAATTGAAAGTAATTTGCTTGCAGCTCCCGGCGAACACTCGAGTAGCAATGGAGCCTCGGCTCTGATGACCGGAGAGCCGTTCATAGCAGGTCAGTTCTTAATTGAATTTGAAATAAACGTTTAAAATGTTCGTAAGGTTCTGCCTCCTTGACATTTTAACTGGAATAATTATTCGAAACCTTCATTGCTTGCAAGTCCCCCATTTTTAATTTCTGATGGACGTCTGCAATTGGACAGAGTTTCAAGGAAAATTTCAAAACACGAGATGATATGACTAATGGAAAGCTAAACTATAGGAAAAATGTATTAATTGTTATCTCCCCACCTATAACATGCACATATTTCGATCCTGGATGTATGAATGAGAAGCAGCTGTTATCCGTCAAATTTCCAAAATTACCAACATATTTGCAGTCATTTGCGAATAAGCCATAGCATCTATGAGAGACTTTTTTATCCCGCTATTAACATTGTTTCCATTTGCTTGTCATTTTCATTCGAATTGAAGTAAAATTATTGGATATAGATTGAGAAAATAATTATTCATATGATTCTTTTATTTTTTGTGACTTGTTCACAGAGATCTAAGAACTGGATTTTGATCAGATATTTTCAAACTAATGCCCATGCAGATATTGCCATCAACAAAAGCATCAATGAGAACGATATCGTGGCGCGCCTGGAGCTGAAGACTAACAGGCTGTACCGACTGCACTTGGTGAAACTGGAAGATGGAGACTGGGACAGATGCAGCGGCGTGGTCAGACGTTTGCTCTCATGCACTCTCAATGGCAAGCTGTGAGTTACTTATATGCTTTTTGAAGCAGTGTGTTCTGAAGCAGATTAGTGACAATTTCATGCTTCCGGTAGTAATTTTCACTCTATGCCTATATTTTCCACTATATATTATATTCCGATATATATTTCTCTTTATATTCACCGCTAATCCTGTAGATAGAAATGTGCGTCGAAATAAAATGTAAAAATTTACCTAGAGCAGTAAGTTTTCATTCGCATTTCATACCAACTGTTTTACGGAAATATAATTAATAAATTTATTATGACATTTTTACTATGCTCTGAGCCAAGTAAAAAATGTCACTGAAGAAATTAATTTGGTGCAAATTACTTGGAATGTTATTTTACGTGTTATTTTTTACAACACTTCTCTTTAACTTCACTTCTTGTTTGTCTGTTTGTTTGTCTGTCTGTCTGTCTGTCTGTCTGCTACAAATCTTAAAATCTATTTTTAACACACTTCTACCTCTCCAATCGATTTGAAATTTTGCACACTTGCGTAAAGTTGAGACAATGCATGAATCGATTGACAGAATAAATTTTTGAAAATAATTTTTTTTCAATATTAAAAAAACTGAAAAAATAATTTTGTCAGCTACAAATCTTATAATTAATATTTGACACACTTTTACCTGTCCAATTGATATGAAATTTTGCACACTTGCGTAAAGTCAGAGACAATGCATGAATCAATTGACAGAATAAATAATTTTGAAAATTTCATTTCTTTTATGTACTATTAAAATAATTTAAAAATTAATTTTTTAATAGTCGAAATTAAAATTAGAAATTCATTGTACATGATTTACATTGGAGACACTGGATTTTTTAGAAGTGTTGTCTTTAAAAAGTAATTTTTAAACGCATATTATTTTTCTTCAATATTGTAATAAACGATTTTGCACGAATTTGTCCTTGTGTCATACATGTGATATCATATGAGCAAATAACGACAAAATCGTTGACACCGGCTTTATGTGTTATTATTGATGCACGTTCAGCAATCATTTGCAATATCCATTTTTCTTTCAAATCCTGACATCATTTCTTGCCTCAGGGACCACGAACTTTGGATCCACGATTGCAGTGGCTTATCAGCAGGCGTCATGGCGCAAGTTGCGAATTATTTGTACAATAACACGAGTATTGGCACACTGAGAATGAATAATCATTCAATGGAGGAAGCCCAGCAACATGAGGTGGCTGCACAATGCTCTCAATGGCACACCACCATACATTTCAGCATTCCGTCTTTTTAAAGTTTTCTGTCAACCGCTGGGAAACCTGAATGTTAAGTAAGGACGTACGTAAGTTTTCTACCGCTATGTTTACATTAAGATCGTTTTTTCATCTACTCCTATTTTTGATGGAGATTTTTTATTAAAGTGATAAATTTAGTTAAAGCTTAATGTTTAATATTTCGTTGGTAAACAATATTTCATACATGCCTACTAGCAGGATTTCAAACTCTAGCAGGTGAGACTTGTAGCTGAAATTTCGTTTTTAGCAATCTTTAGTGTTGTTAAATTGACTTATGTGCGGTATCAACATTTCGATATGCGAAGCAGCCTGAAAAAATTTTTTTTCAACTGTGAATTTCGGTGGATACGTTCACCTGTCTCAAACATTTGATCAGAACACGCTTTTTTACTGTCAAGCGTTCTGCTGCGAATTAGAATGTAAGTTTGATCAACTGGATGGTTTAAGTTTGTTTCTAAGTAAAGGCATTAGCTCCTAGAATCTTAAAAATCAACCGCTAAATATTTTTTTGTGAATGAAATGGATATTATGGTGCCAATAATTAATCAATATTCTCAGTTCGTGTTTGGATTACTTTTTTTTCAAATTTGCTTTTTGCTTTTCATTGTTCCCTTCTTTATGTACTGTTATTTTTGATTATTAGTACGCATTCAGACTGCAATCATCTTTTCATTTTTATTCTTGTTGATTTTTATTCAATTAATGTTACAAAGCTTGACCGGCAACTCGAAAAATTGATCTTAACTAATAATTTTCATCAACTGTCACACTGATAAGTGCATGGTTTCTTAGTTCAAAGTTCAACCGTGGATAAGTGTTTCTAAGAACAACGAGCGTCACTTCAATAGGGGCGAGATGGCAGAAGAGGCAAGCGAACATGTCCCTGTGGCTGAAGCTCATTCATTATTATTATTCCTTGGGAAACCGTGATGACGTGAAGCCGCGGTAGGTGAAGCGCGTTATAGCGAAGAATTACTGTAGTTGCCATCAAATGGTTGTGTGCTGTGACATGGATTGTAGACGAGCGATCATCTCGATATGGTTGAGAGTACGGCATATGGTTCAAAATGAACGGGTCCAGAGCGTGTAATCGTTCAACTCGAGCTACTGGCAGAAGAGGCAGGCGAACAGGTCCCGGTGGCTGAACCTCCGCTGCAGTCACGGGTACATTTGAAATATTCTGCAAGCGACGTGAAGAACACGATGAGTAGCGAGATTTATTTAATGATACTTGATTAGGACGATGTCAAATGTTTGTTAGAAAGCACTGGAAATTCAAAAACATCCTACCGGCTATTATGTCATTCTCTTCTGTCTCTTTAGATAAATTCAAAGTTTAGACCCGAATCAGTTTTAAGCGTATTTATTCTAGAAAATTCCATTTTACTCGCGTAGTGTCAATTAATTCACAAATTGCATCCGACAGTCGTAACGCGATCAGGATAACTAACTTTAGGCTATGGAGTGAGGTTCAACAGCAATTCATTCAACTGAAGCGAGGAGAAAGTAGTACTGTAAATTTTTACATGGATATTGCCCTACCACTGCTCGGAAATAAGGCAGTCTCCTGAATACTGGATCATTTGAATCGAGATGAGGTATGAAAAATGGAAGTCCATACAAACTAACAAATTCATTAATACCCTAAAGAAACGGCAGAAAATTAACATTAACCGATTAGATACTGGGGAAAGTAATGCAAGAATAAACCGAACTCTGTCATGAAGTGAGAAAAATAATACAAAATAGGCCCTGATTATGCTACATTGAATGTCCCACTGAATCTATTTGGAAGGAAGATGTTTAAAAATATTCTGATACACGGTTATCAATACGTTTGGAAGTTGGATGACTATAATATTAATTCCAGAATGTTCAGTTTGAATTGGTGGGTTTAATCTAGGTTTTGATTTGGAGAGGGTTTGTACGGTGAAGTGATCGATTAAAAGCAAAAATAAATGGTGAATCATATTTGTAATTGAAACTTCAGTTCCCAACAGCTAGAAAAAAATTTATTTCAAATTATTTTGTTAACTGGAAAAAGTGCCCGTCATCCAAGGCGCTCTAAATAGATGGCATGCAAGTGGCAGCTACGAGATATCAGTTCTGGGTCAAAATCTAAAGTATGTGATCAAAGGAAAGGATAAAAAAAGAACATCAAGCCCTCGATAAGATAAGAAAGCCCGACTGGCTCCCTTATTTTTATAACCACTTTGTGTTCTCGAAATTGCAAAACCCGTTCCACAAACAAATAATCTGCACGCTCAGCATAGTTACCTATGATCAAGTCCAGCAGTAATGAGTAGCTCGTGTCTTCGGGAGGTAGAGACTGTCGGACTACATTGCTTGTCACTTCCAGTAGCTGGCCACTTCCATGCAAGACTCGATGAGAAGGAGCTTGTCTGTCGTCCCGATTGTTTTCAACGACCGCACGAAGTTGCATTGCACTTTAAAATCCAATTACAAGAGATACAACATCTGCGGAGTCAATGCCTGCTTTGTTTTGATTGCAGAAAGTGGTTCTTTCATTCCAAAGACACTCTGAACACACATGTATGTAAAATTCCAGCGGGTGATATTTGCAGCGATGAACTTTTTTTAGACGAACTCTGTAACCTCTGACCCCATGGCAAGACGATGGTTCCTGTTCATAAGTGCAATTACAGCCTTGATCCTGTCAATGGACTAATTACTCTTGTGCGTCCTTCCTGCTAGCTTTTGAGCACGAGTGAGCACATGGTTTACTGTTATGGTGGCGTCGACAGTGTCCTTGATGACCAAATTTAGCGTATAGTCCACACAAAGCAAAGAATTGTCAATAAAGTCGCACTAGGAGTTGTAGCTTTGACATTGGCACCATTGACACTGGAACTGTTCCTGGTGCGAGATCGGCTACCCTAGAAATTAATATAAAATCAACCAAAGTATCATCATCAGGAATTCAACGCAATCAAGTATAAAATAACTGTAAAAATCAGAAATTACCACAAAAAAACGTTAAGGAATCATATCAAAGCCAAAAGGTTTGTTTTATTTTACCATAATATGACCTAGAGTCTGCATTTCTCTAGAGTAAATACTTTCATGAAGTAAAGTTCTACACTTGAGACGCAGTCACCGCACACAACCGTGCTCTAAATATGACGATGCTGACATAATTATCGAGGGAGTGGTATGGAGAATTGGCCTTTTTATTATAAGCTTTAACAATTACTTTAATGATCTAGTGTTCAAAAACCGAAACTTTCTCGCCAGACTTTCAGCTACGGGACACATCGAAAACATGAATGCCATCAGAGGATGGCATATATATGTATATATATTTTGAACGTTCTAATTAATTAAAATTCAAAGCTAATGAAAATACAGCTAAAAATAGCCGTATCATTTTATTTAACATTTACACACTATTTAGAATAAGGTGTAGACTTTATTTCGTTAGAAGATTATGCTGCCTATTCTTATCAATTTATTTTCTTTTCAATTATTTTAACAGAATTTTATCGACACCAATCATAATAATTATAAAGGCGAATGAACTGCAATTACGTACAAACGCTGAGTACAATTACAGCAGTAGTAGTAGTAGTTTAGTGGTCATACAAAAAGTACAATAATAAGATATACGCAACTGTCCACATGGTTGGGTAGTGGAACCAGTTCACTTGACTGTATTTACTCTAGGGCATGGAACCAGTACATAATTCGTAAAATTAGTCGGAGAACCAAAGCTATCGTCTCCGGAAAATTATCAATGGAGAAATTCATTGCAATTGCAATTTCTCTTTCTCATTCATCACGGGGTTCTTAAACATTTTCGTCCTTGTATTATCTTCAAGATGAAAGAATACACATGTATAGTCGGCCAAAAATGTGGTCACAATCGACATACAAAGCTATAATGAATATTTCCACACATACAACCCGTCATTATCCACAAAAAATTATGAAAAATTTGGGATTTCCTGATCTAGGAATAACATCGTTTTTACAAGTGACAAGCATTTTGAAAAGCAGCTAGTTAGGTACAAAAACAAACCATTCGGACATTATTTAAAATACATATGCTAGATGAGTAGGTGCAACTCGAAACATTAGGAGTTTTTTCGAGACATCAATAGCTTTGACACCAACAGCTGTGGCGATCATAGCCCTGGCAAAAAGAACTGTGGCGCCAACCGTTGTGGCACCAACAACAGAGGCACTACCAGCTGTGGCACCAACAACAACGGCACTACTAGCTGTGGCACCAAAAACAACGGCACTACCAGCTGTGGCACCAACAACAACGGCACTACCAGCTGTGGCACCAACAGCTCAGCACCAACAACAGTGACACCAGTTACTAAAATTAAGGAGAATGACCATCGTAATACTTATCAAGAAAAGTCGACATTTTACTAGGTGCTTTTGTGCTTGATAGCGAAGTTCGTCCGTGACTGGAAAAAATTCGCAACAGAGAGCAAGCAACACCAGGCTATTTCATGGCGACGTGACGGTTATCAACACATCAGACAAGGTCATAGTCAAACATTTTGAGAAATCCAGCATAAAATAGGTACAGCTAACTGTCCCTAGAAATAACAGCACTAAAAATTTATCAGGTAACAAACTAGGAATTAATTTAATTTAATTTAAATTAAATTTGAAGTAACATCCATCTTGTTAACCGCAACAAAATTAATCGTTTACCGGTATCCACACGGCACAAACTAGATGCACTTAAGGGGACCGACTACCCTCCGGAAAAACTTCTACAGTTATTATCCGATCATCATGAAACTTCACATACATACGTAAAATGTAAAAAAAATAACATTTTGCCCATATGAATTTTTCGAAAAAATTGATAGAAAACGTGAAATTCATAGAAAACGGCTAAAAAGGGGTACTTTAGAAAATCTATCTCATCCTACAAATATCATCCTACAACATCGAGACACATATCATTCGGTTCGTAAGGACCATACCTATAGATTTGATGATCATTTTTCTCATTTTCCCCTTAGTTTCTTTATTATGCCCGTTTTATCCCATTTTTCTAATTTTTTCTCATTTTTCCCCCCTTCTCCCTCATATAAAAAACGAACCAGACAGAAATTCAAAAAAATTATCATCAGTTCTATAGGTATGGTCTTTACGAATCGAATGGTATGTCTCATTGCTGTAGCTTGAAAACTGTAGGAGGAGATAGGTTTGCCGTGCAACCAATCGGAGGTCTTCAGGACGCCCAAAAAACTGCCGGGCGGCACGTAAAATGACGTAAAAGAGTCGAAACGTAGCTAACTTACCGCAACCAAGCCTTAAAACTAAGTGAGGAAGGCATAGAGCGAGTGGCTGCACACCTTTCACCTCGCTGTCATGATGGGCCCTGAAAGACCTGGCTGTATCTGGCAGTATATCAAGTCACGCCCCGTAATTAATGCCTTAGGAATTTGTTAAGGCCGCCCCCCACCGCCCCCCGTTCCATGGGGCGTGGTGAACGTAAAAATGGAGGTAGAAAGATGATTCTGCTACCAATGGAATCGTCAGAAAGTAAGCTTTAAGATGAGTATAAGCACCGGATAATGCAATGATTGGCCGCTTTACGTCAGACGTTCCTTTTTAGTGTGTCCACCCTTCTAATTAATCCCATAGGCTTTAGTTAAGGGCTCTAAAAACTCCCTCCCTTTGGGGGGCTGTTACGAAATCATTTTTCGACGTAGAGGGATGATTCTGGTACGGTTGGATGCGTCAAAAACTAAGCTTTAAGATGAGCACAAAAACCGGAAAACGCCAAAATTGAAAATTCTAGGGTAGTCGGTCCCCTTAAAGCATGCACATATATTTAGCCTTGTAACTCTTAGCTTACATCATAAATTAGCTAATAATTTAAAAGCAAAAAAAGAAAATGGGAAGGAAATTCATCAAAATTTAACTGAACGAGCCGCATTCTCCATAATGTCATACATAACTGATTCAATTATTACATACAATTGATGAGGATACAAATTTTAAAGTAATTTTTGTACGTGTGTTACATGCCAAGTTGTGATAACAAAGTTCTTATTCTGAAAAAAATATCGATGACATAAGAGTACCTTTACATATCCAATTTGTCAGTTCTATTTGCCGCTCAGTACTTATATAACTGGCGCTATCTATATCTATAGAACACTATCGGTTCCCTGAAGTAAGAAACACAAATTTCATTCCATACTCAACAAAATTTGCGAATCTGAGTATAAGATCCTATTCTTCAAGCAAAGAATTTAATTATGACAACAACTCTTACAATTAGTTTCCAAGGTCGTTCAGGGTTCACATTTGAAATAAATATATTAGTTATTTCCTACTGCACGGCAGAATATAACCTCTCCAGCCTGGTTGAGTGGGCCACCCACATCAGCTCTGCGCCTGGTTGAGTGGGCTACCCACATCAGCTCTGCACCTGGTTGAGTGGGCTACCCACATCAACTCTGCGCCTGGTTGAGTGGGCTACCCACATCAGCTCTGCACCTGGTTGTGTGGGCTACCCACATCAGCTCTGCACCTGGTTGAGTGGGCTACCCACATCAACTCTGCGCCTGGTTGAGTGGGCTACCCACATCATGTCTCTTATACACATCTAGATGTGTATAAGAGACAGTAACATGGCANATAAGGCTATAAGTAGGTAGTCTTTAACTATTTGACTACTTGTTATATATTGATTACAATATACAATTTAAATGTGTTAGATAGCTTATTATACAGGGTGGGCCAGAACTGATTAAACAGTTTTGAGGCGAAATAAAAGAGAAATGGAGGTACACGAAGAAGAAAGTTAATTTTCCTCAAGATTAGCATCTGTCTCTTATACACATCTAGATGTGTATAAGAGACAGCAACACACCTGAGGACCTTGATGGCCTCATCAACACACCTGAGGACCTTGATGGCCTCATCAACACACCTGAGGACCTTGATGGCCTCATCAACACACCAGAGGACCTTGATGGCCTCAGCAACACACCTGAGGACCTTGATGGCCTCATCAACACACCTGATGGCCTCATCAACACAACTTAAGGCGTTGATTGCCTCATCAAAACGCCTGATGGCCTCACCAACACACCTGAGGACCTTGATGGCCTCATCAAAACGCCTGATGGCCACACCAACACACCTGAGGACCTTGATGGCCTCACCAACACACCTGAGGACCTTGATGGCCTCATCAACACCTGATGCAGACACGACGTCGTCCAGTTTATTTGTGTTCTCCACAAGCAGCGCCGCAGAAGCTCGTGCTGCGGCTGCTTCCTTAGCTGCTGTTGCTGCAGCCGCTGCTTCTGATTGCTGCTTCTGCTGCTGCTCAGCACAAGAATTTGTCAGCACTGATTTGAATTGATATAAAAAATCACAGTTAAACCATGGGATTAAAACTTATTAATGCTTTGGTACTTCATCCAATAGAAATTTCAATGTGAGGTGAAGCCCACAGAAAATATGTTTAGTTAAACAACAAATAGTGATGAAATAATCAAGATAAATCAAGCAAAAACATGAAGAAATCCTGTATTTTTTCCTCTTTCTTCTGCCATACGAGTGGAAGGCACAGATTATTTTTAATTGCATCATTTGATTCTAGTATGACAATCACAGCTCAACAATGGTTTCATAATAGGACAAATAGAATCAATTTTTGCCATAGGGTAGTGCATATATGTGAATAAATATTAAAAAATCCATAAAGAGAATTGATTATTGTACGACAATCACAGCTCAACAATGGTTTTATAATAGGACAAATAGAGTCAAATTTTGCCATAGGGTAGTGCATATATGTGAATTATTAAAAAATTCATAAAGAGAATTTTTTTATGATTTGGTTTTCTAATTCAAACATTACTTATCACTGCAGCTTATAAAAATTATTTTTCATTGTTACTGTGAGGTAAGGACACCTTGCTTGCAAAACAATTCTGCGTCTAACCTGCACTTGGAACCTGGTGACTTTGGCAGGTGGTGGAGGTTTGCCAGCAACACCCCCAACTGACGCAGCCTCCTGCTCCGCCAGCAGTCTAATCTCTTGCTTGCGCTGTAGCTCCTCCAGACGCTTCTTTTCCCGCTCTTCCTGTAAGAATAAATCAACCTTATAAAACTTGATGATATCTACTTTGAATAGACTTGTTAAATCTATTGGTTACTGTTTATTTCAGTTTTTATTGTTATCTTTCCCAACAGATTGGATGATTTACAGTAGATTTACTGATCTAGATTTCACTACAGCAATGATTCCCATGTATAAAATTCATTCCATCGCAGATGGTTGTTTCTACCACCAATTGTTTACAGGTTTTATTGAGGATAGCTTTAATCTTCCCTCTGTATAGTAGAGTTAATGTCCTAGCTTCATTATCATGAGTCAGATGGCATCAGAGTCACTAACTCAATCTTTCACTGATATTAACTACACATACTTGTGCCAGAAAGTTTAAGTTATATCACATTGTTCTCATTCTTGACTAAATTTATTGAATTGTGCTCACTAGATTCTTCAATTTTAACTCAATTTACTAAGTAACAAATAATTTAGTATATTTTTGTATGCCAGGTTCAACTCAAAGAGACCAATATAGTATAATAAAACCTAGTGGGCCTAATAATTCCTTTACTTTATCAAGGCTAAGCTCTATAATTTATTTCATACATCAAAATCTATTTTTCAAATTATTTCACACCTTTTCAGAGTGGCAAAATTTTACAACTTCATTGCTTATTGAAAAACTACACTGCTGACTCTAATAAATATTCTGTTATAAACAATTCCATCAAAAAACACTAGGCACAACATGAAGACTTTTACAAAAAAAAACTGAATGGAAAATAAACTTGTAATTTAGAGTTTAAAAATTTAATGTCATATAACTGTAAATGTTTTTCTGTACCGTCAACCGGGGCTACTCGGGACAAGCGGGGCTACTCGGGACAGGCCACCAACATGGCGTAAAACTGTTGTAGTAGCGAAACTAATTGGAATATTACAAAACTAAAAATAGTGGCGTAAACGTCAACATTTTTCCTATCTATGTAGTATAAAGGAAGTCGAAAAATATTACATTTACTTGCTTTGAAAAATTCCTGAAAAAATGGTGAAAAAATATATTTTGTAAAGTTACAACTGCTAAGGTATGTAGCAAAAAAATATTCGCCGTATTAAAAAATTTTACTTACGTAAAAGTTGCACCCAGGTGTCGGCTTGAAAACATAATTGACAGAATTTGCCTATCTCATTCCAAAAAGAAATGGCAGCCATTTCTGCACGGCGGGGCTACTCCGGACACCCCCAAAAACACATTTACGGGAGAACCTCAGTTAGCAAAGGCTCCAATTGCGAAAAAAATTGATTAAAAACAAAGAATATTGATCACATTTTCCTTGCTCAGCGAAAAAAATTTCACTTATTGAAAAATTTGTGCATCATAGGTCATCACAAAATTGTGCATAGCATGTCATGTATAGAATTGTGCACTAGGCATCATAAAATGAAAAGTAATTGACCTAAACTATGATTTATTTCTCCAAAAGATACGTTGGTTGTCACTGAAACATTCCTTTCTGTTTCAGGTATGTTTTTCACTATCTTTTTTACTATAGTAAATTCACTTAACCCAATTAAAATTATGTAAAATTATGAGCCGTCCTGTAAGCTTACAGATACCAAAAAATGCTATAAGGCTGCTGATATGAAGCTTGCAGTGGACAAGGTTGTTGTAAATGCTCAATGGCATGTTTATGAAATGTTTCATCGTAAGTTAGTTAGTTAGTTTAGTGGCCAAATGTTTACTAGCACTTCAGCTATTTAGCTATCTCGCACCGAAAGTCAAGATGAACATCACCATAGAGGTGGAAGGTCTCAATTATTCATCACCCACAAGGGGCGGAAGGTCTCAATTGTCCAGCCCGCTGAAGCTGGCTCGAAAGAAGCAGCGTTAGCATCTCAAAAGAGACGAAGTGACAAGGAGGGACAGGTGAAAAGCATCAGAAACGAAGACACTCGAACAAGAGGTTGCTTACACGGGATGTCGGCCGCCCGCACGAGAGAGACAGAGAAGGGAAATGTAAGGAATCCTACCTACATAATAACTTAACCCCACAACTGAGACCTACAGACACCGCGAGCTCAGCGGTGGGGTGCTCAGGAACAATCCCCCTAGGAACGCGAAATCCTATAGGACTTCTGATGAGCACAGACACCCATCAGAAGTCCCCCCTGAGGGGTGTTTCATCGTAAGAAGTTATTAACAGTTATTAACAAAACAACGATCAAATCTGTCCCGAGTAGCCCCGGTTGACAGTATGTGAAGACTTCGGCTAGACACACACATTTCTTACTCCATGGCTATTCAACAAGACTTCATGGACAACAGTTCATATCCCATTGTTCAATAAATCACAATTCAAAACCTCATTTTCAGGGATGCCTTCATGTACAAAAAACATAAAATGAAAAAATGTACAAACAATATATAGAGGTCTAATTGTTAAATTCAGCAACTTGGCTTAGCTTCACAGTGTCAATTTGGAAACTCAACAAGGTTTAATCACTCTTATTTTAAAACTGATCTTACTTTGCAAATACAATCATAATTCAATTGATCAAAAACTAAGATGAATTACATAATTATTAAATTATTTGAATACCTCACCTTTCTTTGATTTTTCTTGGCCACATTCTTATCATCATCTTGCCACATGGCATCTTCTGCAGCTTTCACCATCTGTTCTTTGACTGCAGCAGCTTTGGTTGCCTTACGTTCCTTGGCACTAACTGCCTTGGAATTTTCCCCTTTAAACTTTTTAGGCATTTTTTTGGATGAACTTTACTAAAACTAATCTATCTCACTAGCCACAAAATGAACTTAAATTGCAATTAATCTAATTTAGGGTGTACATAGACTAAAATCTGATGTCAAACAGGATTTATTGAATGACAATGAATTTCCATGTAATTCTTGGCAAAAAAACGCCTCCCTGCAAAGCAGAAGAAAAATTTATGGAAGTGGAATAAAAAGATAAGTTATAAAATACAAGGAAATCACTGTTGTTAAAAAATCAAGTTTTAATAATTGCATCATAAATCATTAGAGGATTCATATTATGGGAGAAGTATTTATAGACAAGAGACACCTTTTATCTCTATCAGTCCCCCACCTAGAAGTCGGCATCCACAGTTTTGTCTTCAAACCGTGTAGGGATCTTCAGCTTATGAAGCAAGAACTTTGCCTGAGTTTGAACTGAGCTGAGATGCTCAGCTAGTTCTTCTTCAGAATTACGTCCCAATGCAAGCCACATCCGATGGTTGCTTAGATCATCCAAAACTCTGTTCAATGAAGCCTGTTGTCTTGTAGTCAATACTTTGTGAACAGCACATCTACCATTTGAAATTTCTTTACCATCAAGGGATGGATTTTCAGTCGTTACAACCGAGGTAGCAGCAGTGGCCTGGGTGCTCATTTCATCTTGCACTGGCTCTGTCTCGCACTGGCAGTTGAGTGAAAATGCAGACAATATGGCATACAATGAACCTATTTCATGCAATACATGAGCTGCTTGCTGCCATCCTTTAACATACCCATCAGTGTATTGCCTTTCCTTCCCAGCCCTGGTCCCATGAGTCTCCCCTAGGATTGAGTGATCTTGTTCAAGAGCCTCTACTGCATCAAATAAGTCATCACTCATCTTAGTTGGAGTGCTGCAAATCAGGGAAGAACATTAGCAAACATTAAAATCTGTGTAAGAAATATATGACAGTAATATAATTTACATTACAATATGAGCCAATACTTGAAATTAATTAATATTTCTATAGCAGAGAAAGGGTCTGAAAGTATCTTTTCAAGTAACTAGTTGTTGCAGGAGTTACTTGACTTGCAATCTTATTCATAACAAGACTTTGAGGTATGGTATATATTTTGACGAGATGAATGTTCAAGAAAATAAAGCCAAAGTGGAAAACTGCTATTAAATACAGAAATTGTAAGGCTCATCAATGAAATATTGTGAAAAAAGATAGTGAAAAAGTGGCATCAAAACAAAGCACAGCTGAGCAAAAAATAAAATAAGTCATCTTCTTAGTAAACAAGGTGACCAGACTGATAGGCAAGGGACAACAATGGTGGAGGTTGTCATTTCATTACATATGTTAAAAAAGACTGCTCAAGTGCAAATTCAGTGGTGAAAACACTTCTCCATATTTTGCAATTTACAATCAATATGGCTAAAGACAAATAAAGTGTAAAAATAAGATTTACTAAAATATTGCAGTGCCACGATCACTTCAATTATGGTGGCAATGAAATCTTACCGCTCTAAAGTCATGGTTTGATTGAAATATTGTGGCTAGTAATTGTCAGATTTCATGAAATTTTCAACTTTTGCAGTTCAGTAAAGTTGATCAATTCTGGAGAGGTATTATATAAACAGGTTTATACATGTCTCATATTGGATTGTAAAACATGAAACCAGGCATTTCTTATATAATGCAGCTAATATTTTGGCACTGAGCAAGTTAACAGGCTGGATTAATCTTTAATGTATGAACCAACACCCCATGAATTTCTTCTTTTATAATCAGTACCACACTCATATCAAAATATCCTGCACTCTGGCCAGGGTGCAGATCTTTGGAAACACACAAGCAGGGTTGGCATTGATTAAATCAAACTGATTAAATTATGTGATTAAATCATTTGATTTTTTTACAAAAAAATTATGATTTTTTATTTTTTTTTTCAATTTTTTTGATATTTTTATACATTTAAATATATTGAGTGGCAGTCTTTAATTTATTTTGAGGTATTGTTATTCATGGTTTAGTATAAATGTACTATGACAAATTGGAATATAAACTTGTTGCCTTTAATGTGTATTAGGTTCCAATGAATTGTATGTTTTTGGTGTAGTGGCATCAAGTGTTGCAATACATTGTACATACCTGGCATATTAGCTAATTCTCATAAGGCTATAAGTAGTCTTCAACTAACTATTTGACTATTTGTTATGTATTGATTACAATATACAATTTAAATCTTTTAGCTAGCTTATACATATGGTGAGGCAGAGCCAATTGAGCAGTATTGTGGCAAAATAAAAGAGTATTGGAGGTACATAAAGAAGAAAGTTTATTTTCCTTGAGGTTAGCATAACATACCATTTAGAATATACTTATGTTTTGAGAACAATATTTTGAAGATGGTGGGCGTTAGCTGCAACACACTGTTGGAGTTGTTCTCGGAAGAGGGAGTAACCATGACAGTGAATTCCAATTGCTATGCTGCAATGTTGCAAATTTCTTGCAGCCCAGGATGGAAAACATATTGAAAATGAAGCATTGGGACAGGGTTAGCAATGATTAAATCAAAATGATTAAATCATGTGATTAAATCACTTGATTTTTTTATAAAAAAATCATGATTTTTTTTTATTTTTTCGATTTTTTGATTTTTTTTTTCATATATTTAAATATATTGAGTGTCAGTCTTTAATTTATATTGAGATATTGTTATTCATGGTTTAGTATAAATGTACTATGAATGACAAATTGGTACATAAACTTGTTGCCTTTAGTGTGTATTAGGTTCCAATAAATTGAATGTTTTTGGTACAGAGGCATCAAGTGTGCAAGACTTAGCTAATTCTTATAAGGCTATAAGTAGGTAGTCTTTAACTATTTGACTACTTGTTATATATTGATTACAATATACAATTTAAATGTGTTAGATAGCTTATTATACAGGGTGGGCCAGAACTGATTAAACAGTTTTGAGGCGAAATAAAAGAGAAATGGAGGTACACGAAGAAGAAAGTTAATTTTCCTCAAGATTAGCATAGCATACCATATATATATAAAATACTTATGTGTTGAAAACAATATCAGGAAGATGTGTCCGTTAGCTGCAACACACTGTTGGAGTCGTTCTCGGAAGTTTTCTACAGCAAATTCACAGCCTTAGCTGTGGTAGGGTGTGAGGGCAACTTCTGAACCCCTTTCTTTTAGATGTCCCCAAAGAAAGAAATCACAAATGCTCAAATCAGGTGACCTTGCAGGCCACTGTAAATCACCCCTCAGAGTCTGGGAACATGTGTTTCAAAACATTGAGTGACATTCGGGCTGTGTGAGCTGTAGCCCCATCCTGCTGGAACCACATGTCTCCCAATGTTTCATTTTCAACAATGTTTTCCATCATGGGCTGCAAGAAATTTTGCAACATTGCAGCATAGCGATCAGAATTCACTGTTACGGTTACTCCCTCCTCTGAGAATGACTCCAACAGTGTGTTGCAGCTAACGGCCCCCATCTTCCAGATATTGTTTTCAAAACATAAGTATTCTCAATGGTATGTTATGCTGACCTCTAGGAAAATGAACTTTCTTCTTTATGTACCTTCATTACTCTTTTATTTTACCTCAAAATTGCTCAATCGATTCTGCCCCACCCTGTATATTGAGAGGTTGAGATTGTATTGACCTTTTAGGCAATTAGAATGATTTTTCACCCTAATACGAGTATTCTAATTAAAATATTTAATTTCAATCTTTAAATATGTGAATTTAAAACTAGAAACAAAACAATTACAACTATAAGACTATATATAAAATATATATAGAGAGGGTAAAGTATAAAGTGTATAGAAGGTAGAGTCTGGTAGATTTATAGGACATAAAACTAGTAGATCTATTGATAGTGCTGTGCACTGTGCTATCAGCTACCTATCTGTTATGTGACTCTTCAATGTTTAGAAGATCTGCATTCCTGAAGTGTTTTTGTATAGTGAAGCCAGTTAAATGGTCAATATTTAGCTTGTTACCTTGCTCCATACAAACTTTACAAAGCTAATGAATAGACTTATCAATAATTGTTTACCCAAAAATCCCTAAGTGGTAAACACCACCTTGTCCATTATTGAAGGCAATAAGTGCCCTTTTTAGCCATCCATTATGACCTATATACTGTTATTGTTAGTAGGCTAATTGCAACATAAAAAATAACACTTCAAAAAGACAAAAAAGCTGAAAAAATCAAATAAATCAAAAAAATCATGAAAAAATCAAAAAAATCATTGATTTTTTATTTTTTTGATTTTTTTTTTAAATCAAAAAAATCACCAACCCTGCATTGGGAGACGTTTGGTTCCAGCAGGATGGGGCTACAGCTCACACAGCCTGAATGTCACTCAATGTTTTTAATCGCATGTTCCTGGACTCTGAGGGGTGATTGACAGTGGCCTGTGAGGTCACCTGATTTGAGCATTAGCAATTCCTTTCTTTGGGGACATCTAAAAGAGTGGGTGTTCAGAGGGTGTGAGGGGGTCCCTCACACCCTACCACAGCTAGGGGAATGGATTATTGCAGATGTTATGGCCATACCTTGCCATATGTGTGAACCAGTGAACGTGCTGCAGGAAACTTCCGAGAACAACTCTAACAGTGTTATGCAGCTAATCGACACCAATCACACCATCTTCCTATTCCTAATATTGTTTTCAATACCTAAGTATTTTAAAGGGTAATATGTTATGTTCAGCTAACTTCAAGGAAAATAAACTTTCTTCTTCATGTACCTCCATTACTATTTTATTTTGCCTCAAAACTGCTCAATCGGTTCTGCCTCAGTGGCCTCACCATGCATAAGCTAGCTAACACATTTAAATTGTATATTGTAATTTGTAATTAATATATAACAAATAGTTAAAGACTAGGTACTTAGGCAGCAGTTAGGCCTATAGCCTTATAAGAATTAGCTAAGCTGCTAGCTAGCTATGTACAATGTATTGCAACACTTAATGCCTCTGTACCAAAAACATACAATTCACTGGAACCTAAAAGCAAAGAAAACGCCAAGAAAATTCACCATATCGATATTGAAAACGTTTCGGAGTCCAGCTCCATCATCAGTTCGACTAAACTAAAAATGAATAAAATCACTTTATCGAACTGATGATGGAGCTGGACTCCGAAACGTTTTCAATATCGATATGGTGAATTTTCTTGGCGTTTTCTTTGCTTTTAAATTCCTTGTGAACTTGCGATATAAGCAGACTAATGATATAAGTACTCACTGGAACCTAATACACATTAAAGGCAACAAGTTTATAGTCAAATGGGGTAAGACAGGATCGCAGCCATCATGGGGTAAGAAAGGACCGGCCCATGGCGTGCATTCTAATTGCACTGAATTCAATTTGACAAAAGAATATGTTAGAACAATCATTGCCTGTCATTGCAGTGTTTGTGGCAACCCTCTTCTGCAAATAATGAATTTCTGGCTAATTTTTAAAGAAAACCTATGGAAAGAAGGGTCACAAAATAGTTAACCCTGTTTGGGAAATAAGCTCTGTCTAATGACAAAAAATTTTTTGGCCAGGTTTGTGGATGTAGGCAGGTAACCTCAAGTAATAGGCAACTTTTTAGACATACTAGGCATTCCTACCTGCTACCATCACTGCCTGACATGCATTCTAGAATGGGGTAAAAAAGGACCGGACATGGGGTAAGACAGGACCACTAAATGATCCTGTTTTACCACACAAGTGGTCCTATCTTACCCCACAACTGGTCCTGTCTTACCCCACAAATGGTCCTCTATTACCCTACAGTTTATCAAAAATAGTTTTTAAATGAATATATTATTGTGTAGGTAGTTCATGGAGTATTTTGGTCAAAATTTTCATCTTTTGCTCAAACTTCATTATAACTTGTTAGCTTTTTTAATTAGAGAAATTTAGTGCACTATTTTAAATTGCATCAAAGGGATATAGAAAATAGGGATGTCTATTCCCATTAGTGGGCTGCAGAACTATGTGCAAGATTGGCTGCGGGAAAAATCTTTGCATGAAACATGAAAAATAATTATGATCACAACTCTGTGAGAGGGCATGAGCTATGTTTGGTGAAGTGCACCACAAATGCAGTTAGCAAGAAAACACATGACGTCTGACACTTAAGTTTTTATCCATTGGTTTTATTAACAGTTTGATAAATTTTTCAGACGACACTAATGGAATATACATGAAGCATTTAGCAGTGCTCTACAATGAACCAAAGCCAACCCACTATTGTTATGCTTAACAAAGTTTTATCATGACAAAAACTTCAATGTGACTGATATTAGAGTTGACTTCTCGCAATACAAAACAGTAACAAGTGGTTGTTTAATCAAATAATGTGTTTCTAGAAGGGTCAGTGTGGAATTCTGTATAGGTAATATATTCTCATGTCAATATAAGAAAACGTATTGAAATACCAACCCTACCACCGCGTTACACCACCTTCCACTGCAATGAAAATTGATAAACTGAGCTCATTTGAAACAGCTATGCTTCCGAAATCGCGCGTGGTTTGAAATCCAATCCCGTGTTGCCAACGACTAATCAAGTTAACTAGTCGTTTATCTGTAGGCTAGCGGAAACATTTTTGCAATGAATACGTTCTAAAATGGAAAAAAACACATCCAGCTTTGTAAAAAATTCTCACAATTGGACAACACCCACAAAGTTTTCAATTTCACACAAAATTATGAGATTAATTTTAAAAATATAATCAGATTTTTAATTCAACATTTATCTAATAGAATTTAATTCTACAGCATGTACCATCTAGTGTATTAAATAATAAATTTTGATTTAGTAAAATTTAATTTTATTTAATTTTATTTAATTTTTTAATTTAATTCTTCAGCTTCAACCGGTAAAAATGAGCATCATAGGAATCAAAGTAAAACTGTCGTTCATACATCACAAATTGAATGACATTGGATGGATTTGATAGGTATTTTATTAATCCTGTTTATATATAAGAACGGAAATGATGCTTCTATTTCAGAATGATAATGGAAATGTTTCTACTATTTCAGAAACTTTTCTTGAATACACTTCCAAAAACTAAAGTTCTGTAATCAATGGAGTCTTTGAAATGACAAAATCATTCGATTTAAAATTTTTAGCTATAAGAGTAAGATCGCCATTTGTCAATATGAGGAGCATTCATTCGTCATTCCTGAGGAGCTGTAAGAAAAAATTTGTTGTTTTTTATGTAAAAGGATGTTTTTCAATTAAAAGAAATGCAATAATTGATTTTTGGAAATACGATGTTAAAATTAACGATTCGTATTAAAATTCAATAGACGTTACGACTTACGATTTCAGAATTATCTTCAAAAAGTTTGTTGTCGTTTGTTTGATCAGAAGTTTTTGTTCGTTTGATCAGAAGTTTTTCATTCATTTGATCAGAAGTTTTCGTTCGTTTGATCAGAAGTTTTGGTTCGTTTGATCAGAAGTTTTTGTTCGTTTGATCAGAAACAACATAATTATTCATTCTCTTGCATTAAGTATACAAACAATTAGTTAATTTGTAATTCGTATACAACCGTATACAAATTAAGTATACGATTGATCATCCCGCTAGATCACCGGTAGCGGGAAAGAAGTTAGGTACCTATTCAATTCAGTAGCATGTTAGCTCACGTGTTATGAAGTTTGACCCGTCTGAACTCTGAATTGCGCGTTTAGTGTGCAACTGTGCATGATGGAAAACTCTGCCTAATGATTACAGATTACTTAATGAAGTTTAGTTCATTGCGGTCAACTTAAGAGACAAATTTTCAACTAACTAATACTTTTTATAAGTCTAATTTTAATTGTTGAGTGAAAGGTGCAGACTTGCAACTTCCAAGTGATTAGGTACTTTATAGAAACTGAGCAAGTTAGCGTACGTGTTTTAAGCCTTTAAAAAGTTCATTTTTTGCCTCAAATAACGATGTTGGATTGAAAAAGTGGTCTTGGTGGATGGAAATAATATATGAACCTTCGAAATTAGAATTCCATCCTGACTGAAGGGTAATATTGAATATCATATTTGTACTTTTATTAAAAGCCTTGTAACATAAGAATTACCAGTTGGTCCTTTCTTACCCCAGCGGGCGCCGGGCCCAGCCTGGTCCCATCTTACCCCAATGGGGTAAGATGGGACCAGCTCACTTTTTTTAATCTGTACAGAAAACTATGTTAGATGCAAAATGTCTGAGTTGTAGCTTAAAAGTCCATTGCATAACTACACCTTGTGATAGGTTTAGGGTTTTTTAGTTATTCATGGCATAGATGCTACAAGCTTGTTAGTGATTTTGGTCCTGTCTTACCCCATCTGACTATATATTACAATTTGTCATAGCTAGTACATTTAAACTAAACCATGAATAACAATACCTCAAAATAAATTAAAGACTGCCACTCAATCTATTTAAATACATAAAAATTTTCATTTTTTATAAAAATCAAATGATTTAATCAATGCCAAGCATGGTCTGCAGTGACGCAGTCTGCCAGGCGCAACACGCAAGCAGCGGCCGCCGGCCGGCTTAGGCTAGGACAATGAGGATAGAGGACATTTAGGGTAAACGCGGTATATTCCGACACATTAAGGACGCATCGAGAAATGAAAAACTATAAAAAAAAACCGTAGGGTAAATGCGGTATATTCCGACATCGTAGGTAATTCCGTCACCTCTCTAGCTTTTCCTTTATATTAAGCTTTGTTTTAGTTCCATGCGTTTGTTGATGGTTGAAATGGTGAAGTCATGCATTTGCGAGTCAAAATACTGCCAAAATACTAGGTCTTGGCCATCTAGTGGGAAAATATTGAGATCCAAAGAGAGACAATGCATGCCACGTGGTGAGATCATCGAAAAATGTGTCAAATTTGACAGTTGACATGGCTCTACCAAATAGTGAATAACTGTTTTTATAGGAAGAATATTATGGTTTGAGACTTTTAAATATGTCTGTGAATCCTGTCTCTTATACACATCTAGATGTGTATAAGAGACAGGGCCAAGACCTAGTGTTTTTGCAGTATTTCGACACGCAAATGTATGACGTCACCATTTCAACCATCAATGAACGCATGGAACTAAAACAAAGCTTAATATAAAGGAAAAGCTGGAGAGGTGAGGGAATTACCTACGAGCTACGATGTCGGAATATACCGCGTTTACCCTACTGATTAGTGAGGGCAACATAAGCTCCTTCCTTAACTACAATAAGTCTGAATAAGATATGGCAAAAAAGGCATATAAACTAATAAAGGTACAATTTTTGGATCTTTAATCTCTTCAGCTGTCTTTAAGTTTATGACAGACGGTCGATTATTTCGACGAACACCGGTCACCGTACAAGGCGCAGAAGCATCTAACACACAACTCTTCTTCTAGTTCTTGTTTAATGGGGGGCTTCGAAGACACTGCCATGTAGCCCCAAGACAGAAAGCTGCAGCATGCACAGCACACCTTTCAAAGAGAACATGGTGCGGCAGAGGCGCAGAACACAGCAGAGCCGCTGGACACCTATCTGCATGACAGAACACATAACTCTCTTACTCTTTTTTTTTTTTTTTCAAATTTGCGGGGGCCTCTGAAGACCAGTCCAATGCGGCCCCACGACAGAGTTTTGAGTTATAATTGTTAATCACTTTAATAACGCTAGCTAGTGGGAAAGTTGATGAAATATCGATTGCAAGATTTGATCATCACAGACAGACAGACACGAAAGCGAGCTAAGAAAAACGTGGTAAAAACGTACAATTTATGGGCCGATACCCATTCAGTTGAGTAAATTTTCCAAGTTTTATCAATTAATGAATAAAATTTAACTGACTCGAGTTTTGACGCTGCATAATTTGGCTATTTATGACATTGCAAACAACTCTCCTGATATTCAACTGTTCTTTTCTTCTATAAATGAATCTAAGTACTAAATTTGTTATATAGCAGATTCGTATTTCAGCTTTGAGATACAACTTCGTGATTTTTATCATTTTTAAATTCGGTTAGGTGCGGCTGATAAACAACGCATGTAGTGTTCAATACGTGGAAATATGAGTATACATATCTGAAAAATTTGCGCACTGCGCTAAATTACGTGACATTGCGTCAGTTGAACACTAATATTACAATATAATGTATAAATATATTGATGTAAAATAATCATTACAATGTGATCGCAGAAAACGCTAGCGGATTAAATTTGGTCCCTACTACGTCTGCTTTGATCTATGTAAGAAAGAGAATCAATGACCTGTTTCGCAATTGGTATTCGGCAGTTATGAAATGTATCCCACGACATTATAAAACTATTTTATTTATATATTTACAGTGCAGAAACTCCTAATCTATTTTGCCTTCTGCGCGACACCATTTTTTAATATTCATGGGAGCCTCTGAAAAAATTTTCAATGTGGCCCCACGGCTGGACGGTTTGGTTTATTTGTCGGACCTTTGAATATCAGCAAAGAATTTTGGGATCTCCGAAGACACGTCCGATCTGTCCCCACGGCAGAATGGTCAAAGAGCTGGGCCTCCAGGGTGGAGACCAGTCCAGGGCGGAGAGTCCCACGCCAGGGCATAGAGTCCCACTCAAGGGCAGAAAGTTCCACTCCAAGGCAGAGAATCCCGAATCCCACTCGAGGGCAGAACGTCCCAGTCCAGGGCAGAGAGTTCCACTCCAAGGCAGAGAATCTCACTCAGGGCAGAGATTCCTACGCTAAAAAATGGCGTTGGGCTCTCTGCCCTGGAGTAAATATGGCGCCGGCGTGGATATCTCCGCGATAGCGTTGAGCAATTTTGGCTTTGGCACTTTGGGCACCGTGCTCTGCTGCTGGCGATTCAAAAAAATAGATTTGGATTTGTAGCGTTGGTAACCCTGAAAAGACGTTCAGAGTCAGTGGCCTCTGTATTGGCTAGCTGCCACGCGTCACATACTCAGTCAACGTGACCCCCCAAAAAATTAAACCCCCCCTGGAAATTAAATAAAATTATTTTTAACATGAAAAACTGAACTAACGTCGATAACCACATCACTTTTTTGGAATAGTTGTAGCATCTATAGATAAAAATACTACCATGAATTTATATGAAAAAGCATGTATATAACCATGAAAATATAACCATGAATACCATTCACGAGCAAATAAGCGTCAAATCGAAATTATGTCTCTGCTATAAAATGTGCTGTCCCAAATCTGATGTGATCAAATGTATTTATGAAATTTTTATGGTAATGCTAGCTATATATAACAGGCATAGCGTGCAACAGGAACATGTGTTGTATAACAGGCATAGCGTGCAACAGGAACATGTGTTGTATAACAGGCAAAGCGTGCAACAGGAACATGTGTTGTATAACAGGCATAGCGTGCAACAGGAACATGTGTTGTATAACATGTATAGCGTGCAACAGGAACATGTGTTGTATAACAGGTATAGCGTACAACAGGAACATGTGTCGTATAACAGGTATAGCGTACAACAGGTACATGTGTGTTGCAACAGTAGGTGGAACATTCAATATTTTTTATTTATTTGTGAGGATTCATTTGAATTAAATTTTCGAACCACGAATTATAATATTTATCGTTATATTAAAAAATTCCATTATTTTTAATTCTATGCTTGCGTTATATGGGACTACTTCAGAGAGCCCTGCTGCATTTTGGGACACAAGATTTAACTGAATACTAAACAAGTATACATATTTTAATCATTCTTATAGTTGTCTACTGTCTTTACTTTAATATGCAAAGGAGATATTAATCCTTTGAGTACTGGTCGTATATGACTATTTGTTGAATATACGTTCATTTAAATGATGTATGGCGAGCATCTTAGTATATTTTTATTTCCTTAGTATTACCTAAGAGCTTTAATGTATACGTTCAACCTGTTGAACTCAGTATTTAGTTAGCCGATTGTTTCTTCAATTTAGAAGTGTAGTAATGCAATGTTCATACGGTGGTTATATGAACTAGAATTGTTCTGGCCCCGTAGCCTATCAGCTGATGGTGAAACGGCTGTCGTTAAGAAGTCGGTGTGGTGTGAGATAAAAAAAAGCCTCTCCCATAAAATAAGGAAAGGCTTCTGTACGGAGTAATATATAGATCTACGAATAGTGACGGAGATAATGGTGCAAAAGTGAGTGAGCTTTTTAATGAGGCACATGACAGACCGCACGTTCGATTTGTCATGACTTTAATCATTCTGAAGTCGATTTGTTAGTTGTATGCAAGCCTCAGCCGTCAAAGGCTCTTTTCTTGAAGAAGTTGGACATGAGGTCATACTGATAAAAAACTCATCGCAATTCTCTTCTTTTCCGGTTGAACTGCAGTGCGATGGTCTCCCAGCAAGGCCCTGCATGAGCGCCTCGTTTATGCTAAGGGACGATTTAAAACTTGGCCGATGGGGGACGTCGATGTGATGAGCGAGATTTTGGACGTATGTTTGCCGAGTTTTGAGGGCTTTTTGGTACTATTCATGCTTTAAACGTGCCACACGTACATGTGTTGTATAACAGGTAGAGCGTGCAACATGTATATAGGGTGTTATCCCGACGACTGAGCCTGGGTCAAAGAAGAAAAAAAACGCTGTGGGTAAATGAGAATGTCTTAAGTAAACTGAAGGCGAAGAGACAAACATACCGGACATGTTTTTATAATTGTGATGGAAAAACTACGATTTATATGCAAGAGTTCGATCGTGACCAGCAAAGAAGGCTTGTAAGGATACTGTGACGGGGGTATAGTGAGGTCAGTTGCTGTGAAGGCAGAACTGAACCTGAAGGCTTTTTACGCCTACGCACTTACTCCTTAGTCAGTAAAGAAGCCAAAGTTTTGAACAAATTTTTAGAAGTCTTTTCATAGAGAAAGATGGTCATTAGATCCCAGATTGTGCACGGCGGGATATCATAAGAGAACTGCAGGACATGAATGTTGTGCGTATATATGAAGTTCTGAACAAGTGAAGAGGTTAATTCCTAATAAATCAGCAGGCCTAGACAGACTATACTCTATACATCATTAAGAGTTGTGACGGAACTTCCAACAAAAATTGCTGAGCCTTTGGTTCTAGTTTTTCGAAAGTCCCTTAATTAGTGAGGGGAAGCTACTGTCAGCCAGGGAAGAAGCGCAAGAAGTTCCCTTTTTTAAGAAGGGCGACATGAGTAAACTAAGCAACTACCGGCCAATCAGCTTGACGAGTATTGCCAAACATGAGTATTGCTCGTAAAATATTTGAGTATACGATCCGTGACAAGATAAAAGAACTCCTGCAAACTAACTGTCTTTTGCCCAACTTTGCATCAGTGCGCAGTGGCGTGCCACAAGGAAGCGTCCTGGGGCCTATTTTGTTCGTTGCTTTTATAAATGATCTGCCAGAAGCAGTGTCCAGCGTGTGCTCCATGTATGCCGACGACACAAAAGTTTATATGTTCAGATTTGAAATGCCTAGCTCCTTATCGAACCCGGTGGAAGTCTAGTAGCTTCTTCAAATTATCGTCAGTCATGAAAAGATCCGGTCAAATGACACGAGTTTAGATCTATGAACAAGGCACGAAATGGAAAAGAATCGGCGACAGGCCACATCAGGCCTACATTTCAGCGCCGACATCATTATGTTTATGTTATGTTATGTCTGCATGGGTTTGCTCTTGGCCGATCGTGAAACGGTGGCAGACCCTGGTAAAAATATTCGAACCTGGATAACGGTAATAAATTCAATACGTAGTCCTAATGTAGCACATCAAGTTGATTGGTAATGTGTAATGGTTCGTATTGTGAATCTAGTGCTTAGTCATTTTATCCGTTCCCATCCTTTCTTGTGTCTATTTATTTTTCGCTCGCTTTTAATCTTATGTGTGACGTGCCCTCGAAGTTCGTGTGAACCTGACGGCACGATGAATGCTTCGTAGAATAATAATAATAATAATAATAATAACAATATCAATAATAATAATAATAATAATATACTAGTACTAGTATACGTTACCGGGCTTTGGTTTAACTAAGTTATGTTCTGTTTGTATTATTACCGTAATTTGTTAACCAAAAGTAAAGT
The DNA here is from genome assembly GCF_000764305.2 of Hyalella azteca. Lineage (NCBI taxonomy): Eukaryota > Metazoa > Arthropoda > Malacostraca > Amphipoda > Hyalellidae > Hyalella > Hyalella azteca. Next base: position 44,532 of record NW_025938883.1, on the reverse strand, counting down.
AAAGGTGTGTTCTACTTTCCATGATATGCATTTGGAATTCGATTTCATTCGTAATATATTTCAGCTTAATGGTTTTCCATCGTGCCTTGTGTATAGTAAAATCAAACGCTTCTTATCTAACAAATTTTCTGAAACTGTGACTGAATGCGATAGTAAGAAAATTATTTATTGCACATTGATTTTGGTAGTGCGCCTATTTTGGTAGTGCGTCTGAAACTATGTCCAAAGAATTAAAAATGCTGTGTTTGAAATATTTTCCATATATAAATTTGCATGTTTTACTGGTAAATAATTTCAAAATTGGTTCTTTCTTCAGGTATAAGGACGTTATTCCTGCTCGGATGCGATCAAACCTGGTCTATGAGTTCTATTGCGCACGCTGTGCATCTACGTACGTTGGAATGACGTCGTGTAACTTCTACATCCGGGTTTCTGAACACCGTGGCAGGAGCTATCGTTCTAACTTGCCTCTCGCCAAGCCTCCTCATTCTTCCGTGCGCCTCCATGCTGAACATTCATATAATCTGGAAATAGTAAATCGCTAGGATTTTATATTCTTGTCGTACCCCTAGGACTAAGTTGTTCATAACTAGTCCTGTTTATTTCGATATAATGTTAGGTCTTGTTTAGGTTTTATCATCTTTTATGTCTGTCTTTGAATTTTGGCTTTTAAAGTGATTTTATTCATTTTTAGTTTTAGTCGAACTGATGATGGAGCTGGACTCCGAAACGTTTTCAATATCGATATGGTGAATTTTCTTGGCGTTTTCTTTGCTTTTAAATTCCTTGTGAACTTGCGATATAAGCAGACTAATGATATAAGTACTTAAAAGTAAAGTGACTGAGAATTTTAAAACTATTTGGCGGAAATAAGACAACAAATCACAATTGAATAAGGCATGGACTGAATTCATTCAATTTGTTATGCACTCATTAAATTTGCTGTTTAAATATAACTCAATGTTGATCCGAGCATTTGGTAATCCACTACAAACTCTAGTCAATTCAAATTGTTGACGCATATGCAAATCGCATTTTAGAGGAAATTCTTGATAATGCAATTAAATTATTTCTCTATGCTTCAATAAATGATCAAAATTAAGGCATTATAGCGAAAATTTGTGAATATATGGCCATAAATGTACGATAATATTCTATAGCATTTATTGTATTAGGGACTTGCGTAACCGATATGCTGTACTGCTCTTTGATTTGAATATTTTTTTAAAATTAATGATGTCATGAATATTTTGAATATTACGTTTAACACACAATATCACACATGTTTCACCGATAGCTAAAATTTTGTATATTTTATAACATTCATTTTTCGAACGCATATTGAATGCGTAAATGACCCCCTGAAGCGGCGCTAGTGTTGCATGTGTCATATATTCGGGTAGAATTGGTCAATTAAAGGCAGTGGACAACCCACGAACAGATGTCGCTCCTCGCAGGGGTGCCACACGCTGCATCCGCGACGGCAGTACAACAGGAATCTCTTCAGCTTCTCAGTTGTGCCTGAGCGGCCGAGCTGTGTGGTGGTGCAGCAGCCGGGGCTGCGGTACCGGCTGACCTGACGCTGGGCCACTGTAGCGAAAATTTCGTTACTATTAAATACATAATGAATTAATTGCTACAGTTAAATTTTATCCTATAACAGTGACGTAGTCAGTATAGGATTGAGATCTTATTAAAAAGCGCCGTGTAAATTAGAAATACTTTTTATATGGGGGTGATGTATGCCCCAAATGAGTTGGCCAAAAGGTTTTGTTTACTTCGGTTGCATACTTTTGAGTAGAAGGACTTCCCCGAGCTCGCTCTTGCAGTATGCTTGGCTTGCGCTTTATTGGCCACGAAAACAGTGCTTGACTAATTATTTCACAACGTGATAAATGAACCTTAGTTACATGTGTTGAAATGAGTGGGGTTCTCGAGGACGTAGACAAGAGGCCGCGGGCACCACGTGTTCTCATGATATTGCCACGTCTACGCGTGGATTAAAGTGGGGATTATTACTGTCTCAGTCAATCTTGTGCGGCGACGTACGCTTGGAGGGGATTTAGCTTAGACGTACCGCTATTACGTCGTGTGTGGGCGTAGCTGTACTGTGCGGGTTTTTGATTGTGCAACGTGAATGTGAATACGCAATCTTTTTTGGTGCAACTTTTTTGGACTGACATCTTTAACACTTCTTAACAAATGGTACGATATTTTCATATACATATTTTTTGCGTCTGGGATTAATATTTGATACTTATGTAATTAACGTGACTAACACTTAAAATATCAACTATATCAGCCCTCATTACGCCGAATGCAATTTCTGCATCCATACCAAATAAAAATGTTTAATTTTACTTGTATTCTTCATACAATTTTCCCAATACAAAAACAACTTTATTTTCCCTCGCATAATTTTGTAAAATCGAAACCAATTTTAACATATTAAAAAACGGATTTATTTTTTGACATTACTCTCATACGAACGTTGTCGGAAAATTTTTTGCCCGCTTTGTTCCATAATTAGCACGCTAAACACTAAATTCTAGCACGTTTTTCATTAATAAGTTTTTAAAATCGGAGTTAATATTGACCTAATAAAAAAATGAAACTTTATTCTAGCACGCCCCTTTGCAGGCCAACTTAGCGCTTAGCAAACAATGTAAAAACAGCGCGGATAAAAATAATTCTGACAACGCTCGCGGGAACGTTTCGTGAATAAATAGCTTCGTTTTTGATCAGGTCAAGACTTATTTATTTTGACTAAATTTTGCATAGAAAACCTGCTATGAAAATTTGTCTAAAAAATTTGTTCCAAAAAAATGCGACTTTTGTTTGACGTTTAAATTCAATTTTTGAGAGAGTGAAATATTTTGGGACGTACAATCATTGTGGTTACCGCAAATGATTATAACTAAAAATATTAGGAATTTTAGCATCCGCAGGGCCGAATGCCGCGCAATTTTGCGCAGTTCGAATTAATGAGTTAGGGATTGGGTTGGGTGCGCAGCCGTAGACAAGCAAATTAACTCTAAAATCAGCCCTGGAGAATGCCGGCCTCTGGCATGCATCCCATTGGGTTCGTGTACAATTCCGCAGCGTTTAAGTGATGAAACGGAAATAAATATTAAGCGCAAGTGTAAATCAATTACGTATGAATTTTTCTTGGGCCAATAGAAGTGATTCCAGCCTACGTATGCTTTTTGTTGCTTTGGTTTGTGTATCACGATCTGTTAGACTGTTATGATTTCGTATTCCATATATCCACTCGGACCCGAGGGCCGCAACCTCTTCCGCTAATGAACACAACATGCGGTTGCGACCGTTCAAGCGTGTTGGATTGCGTGCATAGGCCTATGCCTATGGATAATGAAGATCTCGGTGAAAAAACTTTTCTTGCGGGAATGATCGTCATTTTAGGCAGTAGAAGCGGTATTATTGCAGATTAACTACATCCAAAAAAAAGGGTGTTTTTTTTTTAATTATATGTTTTTGGGGTGTAGATTACGAATCTGAAATCCATTTTTGGCGGTCGGCATCGGAAAACCGATTTTTTTCGCGACTTACTAACATGGGGGTTACGTAACTTACATTACCCACTCACCTTTATTTACTAACATGGGGGTTACGTAACTTACGTTACCCACTCACCTTTATATAAAGGGTCGGATTGTTCATCGAAATTTTACAAAAAGCTCTTAGGTTGGGTTAAGTCAGCCAAGTTCCTTTTTTTAGATAGCATTTTGATCTAAAAGGAACCTGGGCGAACCAACCCAACCTGCGAGTTGGCGTTAGGTTGTGATCTCTCGATGTGGCAATGTATCTCCAGATTTATGGACAAAGAAGAGGAAAATGTTACCCGTTGCAGTGCAACGGGTAACATTTTCGTCTTCTTTACCCGTTGCAGTGCAACGGGTAAGTTTCATTCAAGATGTCGTGCGCTACGTGTGATCGGTATTATTGCAAAAAATCGGTTTTCCGATGCCGACCGCCAAAAATGGATTTCAGATTCGTAATCTACACCCCAAAAAACCTATAATTAAAAAAAAAACACCCTTTTTTTTGGATGTAGTTAATCTGCAATAATACCGTAGAAGCATTATTTTGATGGGTTTTAGTTACATTTTACTTGCCATTAATTACTTTTTAAGGGATTTATCTAATCTATTAACTTATTAAGCTTACGAGTTACGACTTTTGTCTCGTAGAAACATACAGTGGGGGGAAATAAATATTCGTACACTTGAAAAATCGTATTTTAATGTATGTAAGTACACAAACTTAACAGGAAAAGTGATTTTTTAAAATAATGCGGATTTATTGTTTTGTACGAATACTTTTTTCACCCCGAAAAGTGAACATGTTGCATTGTTTTTTGTTGCATTGAGATTTAATTTCTTTTGATAGTATTTTTGAATACTATGCGTCTCTATACATAATTTAAATCACTTTTCCTCTAAAGTTTATGTACTTACATACATTAAAATACGATTTTTCAAGTGTACGAATATTTATTTCCCCCCACTGTATGATATAGACTCGTAGTCGGATACCGGTACTTGGCCTCGGCCCTCGGGTTACGGTTAGCCGCTGGCGCATTCAACTCAAACTCAAAGCGAAACCAGTTATTAGTTAACACTTTTATAACAAACAGAAAATAGTGGAATTATTTAGGTTTTCCAAATTTCGTTGATAATAATGGATTTATCTTAATTTTTAGCTAAAAGCTGCATTAACTTCATTACTTATATTAGAAAATAAAAATCTGCTTGCGGTGCCTGTACAAGTTACTAAAGTTACTAACATCACTACATCAGTGCTTCTTACTTACGTTGCCCACAGGCCACAGCAGTCAGCACTTATGTCGTCAGCTTTAAAAACAATTATCTATTTTGAAAACAAAACTAAAACATTCTAGTAATTTAGAAGCAGATTTGTAGTTACAGTAATTATAATTTGGAAATTAAGCCCTAAAAGACATTGTTCATAGTTTTTCTACTATCATACTATGACCACCAGTATTATAATATAATGAATAGTCTATAGTCAGGTGCAGTATCTGTTGAGTAGCACGGCTATAGCACCTTGTGGCTTGTATGTCTATGTCATTGATGGTATGATATTTCGTATTTGTACCCAATGCACCGTGGTCCGTGACCATTGATATGATGTTACTAGACTTAGTTTTTTATCTGAGATAACTTCTGTATATCAACTAAACTTAGTTGGACAGTGGCCTCTAGGTCTAGGACTAGGAGTCTAGGTTACCAAATATTGCTAGGTACATAGGCTCATAGCTAGTCTGCTTACTCTGCTAGTTAAACTTGGATTGAGCAAGCAGGCTAGAGTTCTTTTATTTCATGAAATTTGTGACTGATGCAGAATATCTGCTATTATACACACTCTTTACTAATACTATGTACCTTAATTCAGGCTTAAATAATTTAAGAAACACACACAAATAAATCACTTACTTCAATAAGAATAAGTTACATGTAATGGTTCACATATTTGCCCCTTTTAGTGTCATCATGTGAGCCTGTAATGTATAACTTATTATTGTTCATTTGTGGCAAAGGAGAACCTGAGAATTTAGAAATTTTTACTCCTTGCTACCATTTTTGCTTGCTACCCCATTATATACTGCATTATCCAGTCTGCCCTAATTTGTTTTTACTAAACAATGTTATAAATTTCAATGCTAATGCCATTCATATTGAAGAAAAACTTTTTCCAAACCATGTTTACCATTGTACTTGCATCAACTTCTCCATGAAGTTAGATAACATGACTTCAATTGTTAATGTATTAATCAACATTACATGATTATATTTATGGAATTGAAAAATCTAATTTGATTTGTTTGATCAAAATTCTTGCTCTCTTGGTTTTGGCCATGTTTTTGATGCTACCATTAAAAATAAATCTAAAGTTTTCATCTAAGTCTTTAGTTATTCTTGATGCCTGCCTTCGAACACTCTGACTAAATTTTTGACCTTTTCAAATCTAGGTGATCATGCAAGTTTGCTAAACTCCAGGTGCAGGCAAACTATATAGTATATAATGCCATGATCAGCAGCTTCATGCAGGGTAGCCATTTATCAGCTTTATTGTCCAGTTTCATTTAAATTTTCTAGTTTGGCTTTAGATCTGTGATTGAAAAGGATACTTTGATATTATGAGTGGTAATTCTGTTAAGTCCGTATTGTCTTATCAAGTCATTATTTTAACAAAGCCTGTGAAATAAGTTGATAGTAGAAGTTTTCTCTTGACAAATATTAATACAAGCAAAGGTTTACTGTCTGTCTTTCATTTGCAGGTGTGGTTCATTCCTCCTGTTGCAGTGAAGTGAGAATAAAGCTAATTGTGACCCTCCTTATATTACAATAGTGTATGTATTAATCTGAAGGATATTAGGTGGCACAGCAGTTTACAAGGCATCCTGAATTCCTGATGTCAAAAAGTTATGCTAAAGAATCATTCGACAATCCTAATCAAGTGCATTTCATGAGTAGTGGTGTTAAAAAGAAGAATGTTGTTTGAAGTGTGGAATAGTTATATAATTGTGGTCTGTGAGTAATGATGTATGATCAGTAAATATATATACTTCTCTAGTATTGAACATAGTTAACTAGTACTGAACATATTTACTAGTACTGAACATACTTACTAGTACTGAACATACTTAACTAGTATTGAACATACTTACTAGTACTGAACATACTTACTAGTACTGAACATACTTAACTAGTATTGAACATACTTACTAGTACTGAACATACTTAACTAGTATTGAACATACTTAACTAGTATTGAACATACTTACTAGTACTGAACACACTTACTAGTACCGAATGTACTTAAGGGTCTCATAATATGTGTTCTCAATGACAGTCTCATGTCATGAATACTAAGCCCAAAGTGTACTTGTGTGGTGTCATGTGTTCTATATTGAATGCCACCTGAGTGTGATGTCTAAAAAATAGCCTGAAAACTCCTCTTGTAATTTAGATATTCCAAAAATACTGTAAGCATTTGGTGAAAGTGGTGAGGTGTTGATGGCTGCATCCTCCTCAAGTGTAAACATTGGAAGGCTTTGCTTACTAACACCCAGCAAATGCTGATCTACACACTGCCTTCTCAAAATAGTGTGGGCACCTGCATCCCCAATTGCTATCTATTTATAGTTTTTTATATGTCTAGCTTGGATGGTCTTTGTAGATTGTCATTTGTTTTTCAGTCGCAGGATCTAGTTTTGTTGAATGTTTTAAAGTTCCTAGATTTGTTGTTAATTTGGATTGCTTACCTGCAGTAGAACGTTTTGTATATCACTCTGTTATCAATGCTATTCTTACCTGAAAGCTTTTTATATAAGGGTATTATCAGCGTAGGAAGTGTTGAAGCTTTGCCTATTCATATATTTGTTACCCGTCTTCAACGCAACTGTTACCTAAAGGCCTGGTAACGAAGGCTACTGTCAGTAGAAACAGTGTCAACTTTTTTCTACGGATATATTACCTACCGGCAATGCTATTCTTACCTAAAGGCTTGGTAACGGTGGCTACTGTCAGTAGAAGTAAGGCTAGACGCTAAACGGACCGCTTTAGCCGAAAGGCTAAACGTATACGCTGCAACGCGCGCGGCCAGTACAGCTACGGCAGGCTGAACAATTTATTGCTTTCAGCTAAAATAGTTGTCGAATTCTATTTTTATTGTAATTAAATAAAATTATGGTAGTCAATTTATTTTGAGTGATATAGGATTTTGTGTGTTATGTTTCATCGTTACTGCTTTATCTTATTTCAATAAGAGGAAAAGTGACGACTTTCGATCAAGTGAAGTGAACGTTTTCTATCTCTACTCTTGCTCGCGTTGTTTCGTGTATCAATATTGAAGGAATCTTTGTGACGGTCATCAAAAACTGAACTTTGTCTCTGTATGGCCACCGAAAAATCAACCATGTGAACAAAAAATATGCAGCACGTGGGGCTCGTGATCTTGGCTCTGAGGGCAATCTTATCAATCGAGGTGTGAAGTGCGGCGGCTGCCCCTCTGTTGTTACTTCCCTTCTACCTCGACCTCCAACACTGGGACACTACTGCCTGCTACCACCACAACCACTACCACCACAACCACTACCACCACAACCACTACCACCACAACCACTACCACCACAACCACACCCACTATCACCACAACCATGCTGTCCCGAAGACTTCAGCTCGCGCCGCTGCTGCTGCTGCTCCTCGGCGCCAGCGCCGTACTGCAGGTATGTGACGCTTCTTTTCACGTCCACGATCTATCTATTTATTGCTTTTTATTATGTTTCTAATTGAGTTCCTGTATTTTTATGGTCTATGGTAATTGATTCCAATGTGCAAGTTTTCACCACGTTACATCGAGCCGTCATTGACGAGTGTAACTGTACCTATACCTAACGAATGATGGGTGTAACTAAGTATAATGAATGATTGTTGTAGCTGTAACGATGATGGTTGTAACTGTAACGAATGATAGGTACAACTATAACGAATGATGGGTCTAACTGGAACGAATGATGGGTCTATGTGTAACGAATGATAGGTGTTACTGTAACGAATGATGGATGTGACTGCATGGTACCTAATGACGGGTATAACTGTTCAAATTGATTAATAACTAGCGAATGATGATTAACTGTTTCAAATGATGAATAACTGTTGCAAATAATGAAAAACTGTTGCAAATAATGAATGACTCTTCCAAATGATGAATAACTGTCCCAAATTATAGTAACTATCATATAAGAGTTAAGTGTACCAAATGATGAGCGACTGCAACTTTTATGGATGTAACTGATACGAGTGATGGGTAACTGTAAGGTTAGTGCTGGATGTAACTGTCACGAACAAGTTGTGTTAATAATTTCCACTGTAATTCTTAGGATCAAATTTCGATGTGTAAGAATATGTTCAAAATCCTGACCATTGCCGCTTGTATAGTCAAGTCTCTGATGAACTGCGGGGCGGCGAAAACGGGTTGTAGATGTAGGGACTTGCCTATAGCACTGATATGCTGGTTTTGCCATCGTAATGCTGCGGCAGGTAAGTGCGGCCTTCATCGGTATCTCGTAGCACGTTCACTGCGACCTTCATCGGTATCTCGTAGCACGTTCACTGCGGCCTCTGTCTCTTATACACATCTAGATGTGTATAAGAGACAGGTATCATGTAGTGCCTTCACTGTGACCTTCATCGGTATCTCGTAGCACGTTATCGGTGTCTCGTAGCACGTTCACTGCGGCCTTCATCGGTATCTCGTAGCACGTTCACTGCGGCCTTCATCGGTATCATGTAGCACGTTCACTGCGGCCTTCATCGGTATCTCGCAGCACGTTCACTGCGGCCTTCATCGGTGTCTGTCTCTTATACACATCTAGATGTGTATAAGAGACAGGTATCTCGTAGCACGTTCACTGCGGCCTTCATCGGTATCTCGTAGCACGTTCACTGCGGCCTTCATCGGTGTCTCGTAGCACGTTCACTGCCACCTTCATCGGTATCTCGTAGCACGTTCACTGCGGCCTTCATCAGTGTCATATATATATAGTGCTTTCAGTGCGACCTTCGTCGTTGGCGTCACTGAGGCCTTCACCAGTTCACTTGCATCGTCCAGTCGTCGCCTTTATGCAAGATATATGAATCGTCGCTGATTATTCATCTATCGTTTGCATTTGGTCTGCCATGTCTAGTTGGTTCGTTCGTCGCTATCTAAATTTTATATCTTATTTGTATTTTCTCTTCACTGTTGTCGATGGCTGGAGAGAAGAAAGATGGGACGCTGTTTTTAGTCCCCATCCTGCACTCAGAAAAATAGGTCATTTTGTTCAAATAATGGCGCTCTTTCTTACCAACAGAAAAATACAGACGTAGCACTCATGAATATAAAGTTGTATTGATAGATGAATACTAGTTATTCATGTTTGTTCATGCATGATAATATTGAAAAAGGTATGTTAGTGGTGATCCGGTTGTATTCTGCCAAGGTTTAAAATGAATTTAGGTCTTCGCGTAAGAAATTAGGTCTTCGCGTCATTTTATTATCAATTAATGGTGACGCAAACTTATACCTGGAGCTATAAAAAACATTTTTTGTTTGATTTTTTTATCCCAGCCTACCTATACTAGCAGAACTGTGAACATAATAGTATTTGTGACGCGTCTTTGTTCAAGATCTAACGTTTGGCTGCCGCACTCTACTGCGCTGAAAGCAAATTTCGCTGTATAGTTTGCATTTGAAATTAATAATTTGCAATACTTTATAAAAATAATAATTCGCGTACAATTTCATTTTCTTGTATGATTAGTGCACGACAAAAATTTCTTTTACTTAATCGATTTCACTTATGAAGAATAATACCTACCGTACACGGCATCGAATTTATTCATCACAGTTGCTTTGCCTCCATCGAATTTATTCATCACAGTTGCTTTGCCTCCATCGAATTTATTCATCACATTTGCTTTGCCTCCATCGAATTTATTCATCACATTTGCTTGGCCTCCATCCTGCTCGCTGTCACTGGCGCCACCATCGCGATGTATGCACAAGGATATGGTGTAGGAACACACCATCGCTGTTGTCACACATGTGTTGTTGACATAGATATGTGCTGTGTACTTTGTGTTGCTTGGTTATGTGGTGACAAGGTCTCAGTACACACATGAAACTGATACACGCTGTGTCCCGCTGTTGTACACTTTGTATACTATACATACTTGCAGCTTCTCCATACTGCACGTAATGGATCTCACCGACTTGCCTACGTACACTACATACAGTATTGTATTTAATTTGTGTGCTTACGGCTGCATGTATGGAAGAATTGTGCATGCAGCTTCGCACATTAGCTACGTGACCTGCAGCATATATGGCACTACATTGTATGCAGCTACGTACATTAGTTACATGCACGGCAGCATGTATGACACGTCTATGTGTGTAGTTACATATATTTGACACTCAGTGTTCATATACGTATATGAGGAATCGACGAATTAATATATTTAAAATAAGTAAACATAAATTATTAAAACATAAGGCAGCCAGACCTCGTAAATAAAGTTATATTATTACTATACTTAGCATTCTAGCGGAGGTAATGCAGATCTCTGACATTGAAATAAACTAAAGCTGGCACTAGCGATCAGGTATTGATTAAAAACATTCACTTGTTAAGAAACTATAAGCGACTAGAGCCGAGTTTATTACGAAGATTTAAGCTTGCAAATATATGAGCGTTTTGAGCGGGTTTTGGCTGGCCGACCGTCGCCGGCGAATCATTAGCCAATATTGGCCAGCTGGCAGGAATGCGTCGAATCGGCCCGGGTAATTGGCTAGGGGTGATTTGCCGTTACGCATCCTTGTATTGGCCGCAGCTGCGTCGGCGATATGCGTAATTCGTTGCGTTATCTGAGCCCGGGGGACGACATTCGTTACGCTGCGTATCATTACGCAGCCGCATGCTGTGCGTACGGCGTGATGTGTGTTGCACCGCCGTCTCAGCATTTACTGTAGCACAGCGTCCAGCGGACATTCATAGACCATTGCAGTGCTTGTGCACACCGTGCTATCCTAGCTATCTGGTGCTAGGATAACACGGTGTGCACATCCTATCCTATCACGTGCGAGGCGAGGTGTCAACCGTTGCCGATCTTTACTTCACATTACTCTAAGTCCGAATCTATACTTTCAAGTCCGATCTTTAATTCACCTAATGTTAATTGATGCCATTCAATATTTTTTTGTTGGGTAACAGTCTAATTTAAAAAAAAAATTAGTTTAATTTTTTTATAACTTTTACAATTTTTAGACAAGGAATTTAAAAGCAAAGAAAACGCCAAGAAAATTCACCATATCGATATTGAAAACGTTTCGGAGTCCAGCTCCATCATCAGTTCGACTAAACTAAAAATGAATAAAATCACTTTAAAAGTCAAAATTCAAAGACAGACATAAAACCTAAACAAGACCTAACATTATATCGAAATAAACAGGACTAGTTATGANCTCCGAAACGTTTTCAATATCGATATGGTGAATTTTCTTGGCGTTTTCTTTGCTTTTAAATTCCTTGTGAACTTGCGATATAAGCAGACTAATGATATAAGTACTAATTTTTAGACATTTCCGTCGGAAAATTAAATCGGAAAATGACTTTTGGTTTGCTTGTGAAAATCGTTCGATCTTCTTAATAAAAATGATTGCTGATCGTCAAGTTTCTAAAGAGGCTGTTTAAAAGTTGAACGAGCTGTGTTGTTGACCTGTGTAGTTGTAACTCCCGTGTTAGTGTGTATAACTTGGATGGTGTTCGTAAGAGTAGTTCTGGTGTAAGTAGTAATTACGGAAGCAAATCTGTAAACCGGTTCAATTTGAGTGCACAGGAAGCTACCTGCTCTCCCTGGCTCAGTGATGATCGAATGCCACCCATTCGATCATCAGTATGTACATTTTTCATCAGTTCATTCGATCTCTGAATGTGCATTAGAGATATATGTGCATCCTATCTGTTAATGTACTGTAGAGTAGTACAGTCTATCTCTGGATGTACATTAGAGATATATGTACATCCTATCTGTTAATGTACTGTAGAGTAGTACATTCTATCTCTGGATGTACATTAGAGCAGTACATTCGATCTCTGAATGTACATTAGAGCAGTACATTCGATCTCTGAATGTACATTAGAGCAGTACATTCGATCTCTGAATGTACATTAGAGCAGTACATTCGATCTCTGAATGTACATTAGAGCAGTACAATCGATCTCTGAATGTACATTATGGATATATGTACATCCTATCTCTGAATGTACAGTACAGTAGTACATCCGATCATTAAATTTATATGATAGCAGTACATTCAATTAACCTCTGTATGTACAATATAGCAGTACATTCGATTAAAACAGGTCACTCGATCTCTAAATGTACATTATAGTAGTACGTACATCCTATGTATGAGTGTATTTGTTACTGCAACTTAATTAAGTCTGAGCTTAATAAATACTGGGTATCTAAATCAATTTTGAACCACACTCAGAGCAGCGGGTGACAGTCGCGTTGCGTGTGCATGCATGTGTGATGGGTGTATTCAGTTCGCTTGTTCAGTGTTGAATTTTGTGTTAGTTTCGTTTCGATGCGTTAATTTCAGTCAATATTTAGCGTACTTCTGCGCATGGGAGTACGTTCTGAGTATTTGTACGCATTTAAGTTCTTTTATTCGTGCAAAACAATTGGGCATCGTTCACATTATTAAAAAATTTCTTTCCCGTTACAAAATTGTATCAGGACATTGACATCTAAGTTATGCTCGAACTAACGTAGACACTGTGTATAGATGCTGAATACGAGTAAGAAGTTGTGCGTAATGCGTATACCGCGAATATAATGGTCGTACTGATGAACATGAAACACCAGTTATACTCTATGCGCATACATAATGCATATTTGCCTTCCTCAGGGTGCACTGAACCTTTTCCTCTAATGCACCAATTGATCCGGCACCGTTCGCCATGTTTGCTCAAGGGAAAAAAGGTGGGTAGCTGGGGGTGAAAACGACTGAAAAAAAGTTAGGATAAAAAGAAAACCTAAAATCAAAAACAAAATAGGAGGAGATGAAAAAAAGAATGGGTTGGGTGTGTGAGCATTGCTCGACGCATGACATCAGCCAGATTGCTCGTGGCGGCCGCCCGTCAGGTGGCCGCCCCTAATCCGCCCATAAATCATCAGCTGTGTGTTAGGATTAAGTCAAATTAAAAGCCTGGGTTTTGTGATGAGAGTTTGGCCGCCCACCTGTGATGCTGCTGTGGGGTGCTGCTGTGGGGTGATGCTGCTGTGGGGTGCTGCTGTGGGGTGCTGCTGCTGTGGGGTGCTGCTGCTGTGGGGTGTTGCTGCTGCTGTGGGGTGCTGCTGCTGTGGGGTGCTGCTGTGGTTGGCTGCTGTGGGGTGTGGCGTTGGGGCGCTGCTGCTGCTGTGGGGTG
>NW_025938883.1:0-30190 GCF_000764305.2 Hyalella azteca | reverse complement strand
TGCTGCTGTGGGGTGATGCTGCTGCTGTGGGGTGATGCTGCTGCTGTGGGGTGATGTTGCTGCTGCTGCTGTGGGGTGCAGCTGCTGCTGCTGTGGGGTGCTGCTGTTGCTGCTGTGGGGTGCAGCTGCTGCTGCTGTGTGATGCTGTTGCTGTGGTGTGATGCTGTTGCTGTGGGATGATGCTGCTGCTGTGGTGTGCTGCTGCTATGTAGTGATGCTGCTGCTGTGGGGTGCTGATGTGGGATGCTGCTGCTGTGGGGTGATGCTGCTGCTGCTGTGGGGTGATGCTGCTGCTGCTGTAGGGTGCTGCTGCTGCTGTGGGGTGCTGCTGCTGCTGTGGGGTGATGCAGTTGCTGTGGGGTGCTGCTGCTGCTGTGGGATATTGCTGCTGAACAGCTGCAACATAAAACGTTTGCTTGCTGTTGTTTTAATCGTGAAATCTTTTTGTATTTCTTTGCCTTTTATCTGTCGTTGCTCATAATATAAGATTCCGTTAAATGCATGTTATATCTCGCGAAGTCATCAATCGAAAATAACGCTGTAGTTCAACATTTTCTACCTTACTGTCTTGATAGAAATTGTGTTCTGATAGCGACCGTAATATGGCCAATTATGTAACTTAAAGCATCTATTGTTCTATAAAAATCATAAATCTTATCCCTCATTGTCGTCAGTGTGCGTAATCCGTTTTGTCCCATCCCATCCCGTTCTAAGATTTAATCCCACCGCCATGGGGTGAGCCTTACGTGATTTAATCTCATTGCCGGATTTAATCCCGTTGCCGGATTTAATCCGCATCATATATTTAAACGTTACGAGGTTAATGGGCCATTACAGGGCTGCAGATCCTTCATGGGGTGGAGGATACGTATAGGAACACTCAGTTACGCAGGACAATTGATGGTTCTTATCCTTCATGGTGTGGATCGAGGATACGCATGCAGGATCGCTGTTACGCAGAACATTTAATGGTTTTTAGTGCCCATATTGGGAACTAATTTTCTGCGCGTGTTCAGATACGCACTTTTTGATTAACTAAACTGGGTCAGGATGACCCACGCGAGAGCAAAAACTGCATCGATATTTGGAAAAAGTCTCACTCATTTCTTTGAGTGTATCTACATAAGCGCCTCTCCACCCATTGATAATCTTGACACACTTCTTGCCATCCCCTGAGAACTGGATAATCTTGACACACTTCTTGCCATCCCCTGATAACTGGAAAGTACAAAAATACAAAATACTATAGCATTTATTTCTCTAACAATGAACGTGTCATGTATTGTGGTTTCGGTTGCTGTAACTGCGATGGATATTTTCCTACTCCTACTTTTATTGGATTATTTTAACAGTATGGCAGCATTTACACGGCAACCTTTAATTTGTTGCTAAATATTAGCGGTTGAAGCAATGCAGATATTCGTCGTAGTGAGGTCTAAATATTGTCTTGCATTCAATAATGTTACAGCATAATTGCATGTTTTTCACATGAAAGTAAATTAGTGCAGACATTTTCGTATGATTTTATTTGCTCTAATTTCACTATTTTATATTTCTGTACGCGGATGATGCCATTATATTGGTCGTAGACATGAGGAGGAATTGCCTGATGACATGAGCATTTTATAATGTAATGAATGTATCAAAATATAATAATACAAATGTAATAATATCATAATAATATTATTTAACTGTATTTTATTGCGAATTACTTCTTATAATGTATATTATTTATAAGGAGAAGGAATGGAGCGCAAATGGCGCGAGAAAAAATATCGAGAAAAAATTGAAGGGTAGTAAATTTTTTTTATACAAATATAAAATTGAAAGACGTCTGACAAAATAAATAGACAAAAATAGACGGATAATGAATTATTAAAAGGAGATAAAAAATGAACGTATATGCGCTTTTATTTTAACCAAAGCTTTGAGCTTCAGTGGATGGGCGTGGCCAGCTCTTGTGTCGCGCTGCAGACGGGACGGTCATGGCCCGGATGGCTCAGTCGGTAGAGCATCAGGCTTTTAACCTGAGGGTCCAGGGTTCGAGTCCCTGTTCGGGCGGTGCTTTTTGCGTAGTATCAGCCTGCGGTATAAGATTAGAATAGAAGTGTCGGCATTAAAGAAATAGGCCCATGGCCTATTTCTTTAATTCATTTATATTTCATTTTTAGAAATTCATATATTTTTATATATATGAATTTTATATATATTTTTCATATATTTTATAATTCATATTTAAATTCATTCATATTTCCTTTCATGGCCTATTGGTTAAATAGGCCCATGGCCTATTTCTTTAATTCATTTATATTTCATTTTTAGAAATTCATATATTTTTATATATATGAATTTTATATATATTTTTCATATATTTTATAATTCATATTTAAATTCATTCATATTTCCTTTCATGGCCTATTGGTTAAATAGGCCCATGGCCTATTTCTTTAATTCATTTATATTTCATTTTTAGAAATTCATATATTTTTATATATATGAATTTTATATATATTTTTCATATATTTTATAATTCATATTTAAATTCATTCATATTTCCTTTCATGGCCTATTGGTTAAATAGGCCCATGGCCTATTTAACCAATACTATGCGTGTAAGCCCATATTGAACCAAGTAAAGATGTTTCTTTTTATTTTGTTTTATTTTTAGCTTCGAAATTGTGAAGCAGTTAGTATGGTAGTTTGAAATTTCTCTTGTCTGTTTTTCAAGCAACTTTTTTATCATGACATGAGGGTGTTTTGACCGCGGCTTGAATTAGCTCACGAGCAGCTAGTGTACTGCACAGTATCTAGGATACGTGGAGCTGTTAGCTCACTGTGTCTAGCGTGCCAATAATCTGGTGCCAATCACATGCAGTACATCACAGTATCTTGTGCCAATCAAATACAATGCGCATAAGAAGCCTGCATCACCAAGCGACGCCTGCATCACCAAGCGACGCCTGCATCACTACAGTGAAGGACTCGGACAACCCGTTACTACATTTCTCTCTACGAATCATAATTAATTCTTTTTAAATTCATGATCTCTTAAATTTAAATTTATGAACTCTTGTTGTATTTATCAGTGTCAGTGTTGGTGAACGCGCATGGCTTGCATCAAACGTCGATGTGGTGATGATTCATCGTTTGATGTAAAACAACTCTAGCGTGAGCCGCGTGAACTATCTTTACCATTTATTTACTGTTGGTCATAGTAAAATCTTCTACTAGGTGTTTCATCTGCCAGATGTTCTTTTCTTTCTAGATGTTCTTCTCCTGCTAGATGTTCTTCGACTAGTACACCCAAATGTTCTATTGCTGGAGGTGATGTAAAAATTGGTTGTTACTTTCTCGGAATACTATTCCTTTATTATTTCCCGCGTTTTATTAACAGTCTTCAAGTCACATGTCAGGATAAGAGTTCTCGTCGTACAGATTTTGTAAACGTGTTTCTTCGGCGTTATCCGATGCTACATTTTTGTTTGTTTGTATCGCCATTTAAAGATGTAAATAAGATTTCCCAAAAGGCTATTCAGCTCTGCCGTGACCAGGATTCGAACCTGGGTTATTGCGGCCACAACGCAATGTACTAACCACTATACGATCACGGCCGGCGATGCTGATGACTGACGTGGCGTTGTTTTCCTGGTGCAGTTTCTCCAGCCTCGGTTGCCTGTTGCGCCCTACGCCTCGGTTGTCTGTTGCGCCCTACGCCTCGGTTGCCTGTTGCGCCCTACGCCTCGGTTGCCTGTTGCGCCTTACGCCTCGGTTGGCTGTTGCGCCCTACGCCTCTGTTGTCTGTTGCGCCCTACGCCTCTGTTGTCTGTTGCGCCCTACGCCTCTGTTGTCTGTTGCGCCCTACGCCTCTGTTGTCTGTTGCGCCCTACGCCTCTGTTGTCTGTTGCGCCCTACGCCTCTGTTGTCTGTTGCGCCCTACGCCTCTGTTGTCTGTTGCGCCCTACGCCTCTGTTGTCTGTTGCGCCCTACGCCTCTGTTGTCTGTTGCGCCCTACGCCTCTGTTGTCTGTTGCGCCCTACGCCTCTGTTGTCTGTTGCGCCCTACGCCTCTGTTGTCTGTTGCGCCCTACGCCTCTGTTGTCTGTTGCGCCCTACGCCTCTGTTGTCTGTTGCGCCCTACGCCTCTGTTGTCTGTTGCGCCCTACGCCTCTGTTGTCTGTTGCGCCCTACGCCTCTGTTGTCTGTTGCGCCCTACGCCTCTGTTGTCTGTTGCGCCCTACGCCTCTGTTGTCTGTTGCGCCCTACGCCTCTGTTGTCTGTTGCGCCCTACGCCTCTGTTGTCTGTTGCGCCCTACGCCTCTGTTGTCTGTTGCGCCCTACGCCTCTGTTGTCTGTTGCGCCCTACGCCTCTGTTGTCTGTTGCGCCCTACGCCTCTGTTGTCTGTTGCGCCCTACGCCTCTGTTGTCTGTTGCGCCCTACGCCTCTGTTGTCTGTTGCGCCCTACGCCTCTGTTGTCTGTTGCGCCCTACGCCTCTGTTGTCTGTTGCGCCCTACGCCTCTGTTGTCTGTTGCGCCCTACGCCTCTGTTGTCTGTTGCGCCCTACGCCTCTGTTGTCTGTTGCGCCCTACGCCTCTGTTGTCTGTTGCGCCCTACGCCTCTGTTGTCTGTTGCGCCCTACGCCTCTGTTGTCTGTTGCGCCCTACGCCTCTGTTGTCTGTTGCGCCCTACGCCTCTGTTGTCTGTTGCGCCCTACGCCTCTGTTGTCTGTTGCGCCCTACGCCTCTGTTGTCTGTTGCGCCCTACGCCTCTGTTGTCTGTTGCGCCCTACGCCTCTGTTGTCTGTTNCTGTCTCTTATACACATCTAGATGTGTATAAGAGACAGGCCATATATCGCGTGCACACTTACCCTCCTGCCATATATCGCGTGCACACTTACCCTCCTGCCATATATCGCGTGCACACTTACCCTCCTGCCATATATCACGTGCACACTTACCCTCCTGCCATATATCACGTGCACACTTATTCTATAGCCATATATCGCGTTCAAGTTTATGTCTCTCTGGTCAGCTTCATTAAGGTCTTGTGTTTTATGTCCCAACTTCTTACATCGGCGCGGCGATTGCTTGTTGACTTGGATTGCCTCGTGTCTTTATTGCACGTTTCTCTAACTCGGTTTCCTATTTGATTACTTACATAAATTACACAAGGTAACATCCTACGGTGTGCCAGAATAATCTATGGAGACAAAATCGTAATTTACAACCCAATCATAATTTACAAATTCCGTTTCTGTTTCTTAATTTTACAAATTCTGGTTCTCTTGCAAGGTGAACAGTCATTTACGTAACCGTGATTTCATAATTTCAGTACCTCACTAACAATCGTTAAGATCTTGTTATTTAAAAAATTAATTTTCTGCTCCCGGCATAAGATTGTGCTAATTTACGTTGAAATTCTTCTCACTAAATCGCATTAGCGCTATTGGCTTCATCTCCAATTTTTATTAGATTTTCGATGGGAATTTATACACAGTTTTTCAATGTACATAGTGCTCAACTTTCTAGTTCGAAATATAGTCACATATTTATTTAAATATTCCGCATTTTTATTCTATGCAAGCTACCGGTGAAATATTCCAGCGACCTAGTGATGTCATATATGAAATGACTTACTTACAGGCTAGAATGATGATGATATCGGATTATTGTTGTATGCATATAGTCAATTGTTATGCGTATTACTAATTATACCTCGTATTATCCTGAATTATAATTGAAGTACAAGTGATTGAGAGCATCATAATTATGTATTTTTCTGCATTCTAATTTATGCAATGAAGCAGTCGGGCGTCATTAGCAACAAGCGCGCACTGCGTCGTTACCTTCACTTTCTGAGCGCTACTCTTTACTAAAAATTTACTTATTTTGAAGCGAATATTTGCATGTTGAATAATCTATATCTTCATACGTATAGATTTTATGCTTCAACGATAAACACAACTGTTACACCCATATAAATGAGTGATTCATTGTGCAAATATGGACGCATTTTTGCTTTGTGTGTGTCATCCTGAACCACTTTGGCCCGGCATAAAAGAAGGCATTGGTGTTGTGTGCAAATAATACTATTTGACATAGAAAAATTTTGTCAATGGGCATTAAAGGCCTAATACTGAGGCTACATAACACAATAGAAAGATTTAAAAAGTTTGCATATCTAATAGGTTAAAAAATTAAAAATGTGACCCACGAAAAAAAGCTATTATTTAAAGCCTGTCAGAGTACCCCCTCCAATTTTTTTATTTTTTGGTTAAATAACTCCAGGTTTTGATGCATTGTAGTAGAACTCTTCTAGTTACATATGCAAATGACAAATTTTAGGAAAGTGTCATAGTTTGCAAATGGGGGGCGCCGCCCCCAAATGGGGTAACTTAGACCACCTAATGTCAGCCCTGACGGGGTAACATAGACCGGCTTGGAAGTTAATATAAAATTACCATATATAACATATTTTATGTTTGACAGCCTATTTATGTTTTTTCTTTATGTTTCAGACTCTACAGAGTCTTATATATGGTAATTTTAACTTAATTTCCAAGCCAGTCAATATTACCCCATCAGGGCTGCCATTAGGTAGTCACATTTCCCTCATTATGGGGCGGCGCCCCCCATTTGCAAACTATGACACTTTCCTCAAGTTTGTCATTTGCATATGTAACTAGAAGAGTTCTACTACAATGCACCAAAACCTGGAGTTATTTGGAGTTATTTTACCAAAAAATATAATTGATTTTACCACCCGGTCTAAGTTACCCCAAGAGCTGGGGTAACAAAGACCATCACTTTTTTTGAAATTACATAAAGACTATGAGAGGCAGGAGCCAGCAATTTATGGTGAGTGAAGCTAGAGTATAGACCTGTATTTTGCATGTTTCAATTCAAGTTTAATTTAGCTAGTAAAAAAATGGCATCATTTATAGAAAAAAAAGTGGTCTAAGTTACCCCATTTTACGGTATGTCACTATTTGTATCAATATGAGACATTTCATTCCTCTGAATATTATATGTACACAAGTACCCCTGTGTTTATTATTATTGTATGTACACAAGTAGCTCTGTGTTCAGTATTACTATATAAACAGCACGCGATATTGCCTACTTAATCTCCTATATCAAGCTTTAAGTTAGGTTAGTATGTTTTAAGCTCCCCCTATAAACATTCAACTCGACAAGTGCGCGCAAACTACATGAATTATTAAAGCCTTGAGGCGCCGTGCACTTTCGCGGTGTCAAGCGTGAAATTTACGCGACGTTGCTGTGCACGTGGAGATCGTGTCTCGTCGCCGTGCACGTGGAGATCGTATCTCGTAGGCGTGCACGTGGAGATCGTATCTCGTCGCCGTGCACGTGGAGATCGTGTCTCGTCGTCGTGCACGTGGAGATCGTATCTCGTAGGCGTGCACGTGGAGATCGTATCTCGTCGGCGTACACGTGGAGATCGTATCTCGTCGGCGTGCACGTGTACGTGGAGATCGTATCTCGTCGGCGTACACGTGGAGATCGTATCTCGTCGGCGTACACGTGGAGATCGTATCTCGTCGGCGTACACGTGGAGATCATATCTCTGCCACGTGAAGCCTGGTCGCGTGGCCTAAACGTTTATGTGAAATACACCATATTGTGGTGTGTGAGTTATAGTGATATGTTATTTGTGTCTCAAATACGCCATATTGTGTTGTAGGAATTTCATGTTTGAGTTGTGGTGACGTTGGTTTTGCTGGTTTCCAACACAAGGCAGTGTTCAATAGTGCTTGGCACGGCGCTGAAAGTTGACAAGAATCTATCATGGAAGTTCTGACGTCAGTGATGAGATGTTTGCTTGAAAAAATCATATTGTTCTTAAAGACAACATGCTCATATGTTGCGTGTTGCATGCCGCATGTTCATGCAGCCGAGTGTTGCACATATGTTGCGTTCTGCATGCCGTATGTTCATACAGTCAAGTGTTGCTCATATGTTGCGTTCTGCATGCCGCATGTTCATACAGTCAAGTGTTGCTCATATGTTGCGTTCTGCATGCCGCATGTTCATGCAGCCGAGTGTTGCACATATGTTGCGTTCTGCATGCCGTATGTTCATACAGTCAAGTGTTGCTCATATGTTGCGTTCTGCATGCCGCATGTTCATGCAGTCAAGTGTTGCTCATATGTTGCGTTCTGCATGCCGCATGTTCATACAGCCGAGTGTTGCACATATGTTGCGTTCTGCACGCCGCATGTTCATGCAGTCAAGTGTTGCACATATATGTTGCGTTCTGCACGCCGCATGTTCATGCAGCCAAGTGTTGCACATATGTTGCGTTCTGCACGCCGCATGTTCATGCAGCCAAGTGTTGCACATATGTTGCGTTCTGCACGCCGCATGTTCATGCAGCCAAGTATTGCACATATGTTGCGTTCTGCACCCCGCATGTTCATATACAGCCAAAATAAAGATACTCTGTTGAAAATAAAGGATCTGTCGACTAATTAGTTCTATCCATCGACAGATGAACTTAAAAATTTTTATGCTATTTTTCTCATGTGCTTAAATGCTTGAGGTTTTCAACAGTGGTCGCAGTTATGAGAATCTCTTTCATTCTTTTTTTACAATAACGTGATTAAAGTGAGACTGTTATCTCTGTATAGCGAGCGAATGCTGGAATGTTGATGTTGCCGTAGACATGTGTCATGCATGCTGCACAATCTCGTGAATATTAAGATGTTCAAAATCTCATGTAAATTTTGC
The DNA here is from genome assembly GCF_000764305.2 of Hyalella azteca. Taxonomy (NCBI): domain Eukaryota; kingdom Metazoa; phylum Arthropoda; class Malacostraca; order Amphipoda; family Hyalellidae; genus Hyalella; species Hyalella azteca. The sequence continues at coordinate 21,441 of NW_025938883.1, read as the reverse complement.
TAACAATCATGCACTCGATGTTAATGGGACTAAAAACAGCTACGTATGCACTTTTGTATCGAGTGTGTCATCTTGACCCAGTTTGGCTTATCAAAAGGACATTAATGCTACCTACGTCTGCAACATCAATGCCATATCTTAATATGTTGCAACATGTTGATCTGATCCACGCTCCCTTCTCGAGTATGCGGCGATATGTTGCCATGGAGACGTGTCAAGTAATTCAGTGTATGAGGGGAAGCTTTTGTCAGACGATGTAGCTCAACCATAGTGCCATTCAAGCCGCTAAATTTATGAGGAAAAATAAGATTTAATTGTTAAAAATCTCATTCTTGAAGACGTGGCCAAGATTTTTCTCGTATGTACATTATAGAAGAAACAGGACGTATGGCTTTCTGTATCACAGGTGGCGTATAGGTGGCTTTTGTGTGGCCAACCGTGCGCCGGCCATAATGTAGCTTGAATCTTGTAAATGATTTCCGTCGTGGGGGCGAATATTTATTCTTATTGTTTGATTGCAATATGGCTGTTATTTGTGATGTCAATTGTACATCGATGTTGTGATGCGAATATAACAATAACATCACTTGGAGCACATCGCTGGTGGGTAATGTTTTGGGTTCTGATTGCCTTTTGATAAAAATGTCGAGGAATGGATCAATGTTTTTATTGTTATTGTATTATTGAAATTACTATTACAATAATTATTGTAACATTGAGATATTTAATTTTGTAATTATTGATATAGCATAATTAGTACATTAAGATGGTGGCGCCTCTAAACGAATTTTGTACAATGAAGTAATGCAATGTGCAGCTGAATATTACATTAAGGTTTCCTAGAATCGTGTTGTGATGTAGCAGACGCTCGGTGCGTGATGTCCTGAGTGTGATGAGGTGATGACGACTGCCTTTTCAGAGCACCTGTGATGATGTGAATCTCTATTGAGGATCATATGCATTTGAAGAATTTTGTTTGCTCGCGTGTCTTGCTCTGGCGTGTCTGCAAGCTTGATGATAGCTTAGCTTACATTTCTCAGGGAGAGGGAGAAGTAATCTATGTATAGAAGTAATCTATGTATAGAAGCAATCTATATATATAAATAATCTATGTATAATGCAGTACCGGCGTAATATACCGACGTGATCACGCTGCGTATTATATATATCGCGTGTATTTATACCTCATCTGGAATGTGGATATATGTGTTTTGCTGCGGTGCAACTCTGGAATGGTGATATATATATGGCATACAAATATCAAATCGGTTATGCAAATAAATATTTTAATATCATATACCTACAAGTATCATTTTCCGACAAAAGTACCTGATATCTGGAGACCTAAAATTAGGACTATATCTTCGATGTTTAACTCGGCAGATTATTTTGAACCAAGCCAGTTAAAGGCTTAATCGGTAAATAGTAAGAGCAAATAGTAATAGTAGTAAATAGATAAGGCAATATTCCTATAATTCCACAATGACGTGAATCACGCACCTTACTTCAACAACGACAACAACAAAGGCCACATTCTCGCACAACTGTACATTTCATCTATAGAACCCTAATACAATTTTATGTGTTTATTTTGTTATTATTTTCTTTTTTATTCTACGCAGAAATTATCGTGTCGTCTGGTACAATCTTACCTTTGAGAGCACGTTGCATATTACTGCATATTATTACACGTTGCATATTACTGCATATTATTACACGTTGCATATTACTGCATATTATTACACGTTGCATATTACTGCATATTATTACACGTTGCATATTACTGCATATTACTACACGTTGCATATTACTGCATATTACACGTGTCATATTATACAACACGGCCTTGTATGTAGAAGTTAACATGTATGTTATCATGTTGGCAATATAGCGAGATGTTTATATAGCGTCACGACGTTCTTATCTCTTAACATATCCTCCCCCTGCGCACGTCTCATGATTTATACGAGCAGGTGACAAAACAGCGAACTGATATGACCGCAACACGTGCCAATATGTACGGTCATGCTACGATATGTACGGTCATGCTCCAATATGTACGGTCATGCTACAATATGTACGGTCATGCTACAATATGTACGGTCATGCACAGTCATGTGCCAGTTTGCACGGCCAATATAACAGAAATCAATATTTCAATCGATTAATTTTTTGAGCTCTACTCACGAGCGCATTCAAAGCTCTATACTATCTAAAGTTTTCATAGCTCTCGTCATTATAACGCGTTCATAACAATAGTCACTAAGATATTCATAGCTCTAGTTACTAGCGTGTTACTCGTACAGTCGTACTAGCGTGATACTCGTACAGTCGTACTAGCGTGATACTCGTACAGTCGTACTAGCGTGATACCCGTACAGTCGTACTAGCTTTCGTTACTAACGTATTTCTAGCTCTAGCCACTAGCGTTTGACTAGCTCTAGTCACCAGCGCTTGACTAGACTAGCATAGTACTAGCTCTAGTCACTAGCTCATAGCTCAGGCATAAGCGGCCTCTAACTACTTCAAGTCGCTCTAAGCGACATTAAATTCGCAGTGAGGCAAGGCCTTCTGGCGCAATGGATAACGCGTCCGCCTACGGAGCGGAAGATTCCAGGTTCGACCCCTGGGAAGGTCGGTTCTTTTTACCTTTTTTTTATTTTTAGGTTGCTTACAACGTCTGTTTGGTCGAAGATCCATAAATAAAAGTTGGAAATTTGAAGCTGTATATGAAATACGTATTATGCAACCAATGCATTAACAATCACCATGGTTCAGAGGAAATTATTTCTCGTCGTAGTCAGGTTTTCATATTGGAATGCGTTGTGGGTACATTTTTTTAAAATGGATTTCGGTTTTCGTTTTCTTTTACATTCGTCGACTCGCTGAGGAAATTCTGCCATGAACATCAGAATATTTTTAATTTTCGGCCCCAAATTGAATAATTCTCGAAGAGAAAATTTGCCGCTGTTCACCAGCCTCAACTTTGAAGATTTTTTTTTTGTTCATATACCAGAGTCTCTGAAGCAATAAGCGCTCAGGAGTAGCATCATCACACGCAACGTTCCTCCCGACGCATGCAAATGATTTACGTTAAACGCACGCCTGCTAATAACGTCTGTGTCACTACCGCCGCCCGTTACAACCGCCGCCCGTCACAACCGCTGCCCGTCACACGCCGCGTCACAACCGCCGCCCGTCACAACCGCCGCCCGTCACACGACGCGTCACAACCGCCGCCCGTCACAACCGCCGCCCGTCACACCCGCCGCCCGCCACTCGATGTTATCGGAACACTTCCGCTGATCTGCCAATCTGAGGCCGGTCGTTTGTTCNGCCCGTCACAATCGCCGCCCGTCACAATCGCCGCCCGTCACAACCGCCGCCCGTCACAACCGCCGCCCGTCACAACCGCCGCCCGCCACTCGATGTTATCGGAACACTTCCGCTGATCTGCCAATCTGAGGCCGGTCGTTTGTTCGTCTTCTGTCGTAGAGCGAAGTGCCTCTGGCAGCTCTAACAACATAACCTTTGATGAAACAAACTACATATTTTGTGACACTCTTACTCTAAGCTGATATGTGCCTGCGCATGCTTTATCTAAATAAGTATGCCAATGCGACTCGAGCTCGATAGTGCCACTTACTTGTCGCCCAATGCCTAAAAATTGGATATATGTGTAACTTTTTTTACAGCTAGAATATTCAAATTAATTGCGCTCACAATTGCAATGTTCTAGGTATTAAATGTTATTAGTTTAAATGATAAAAAATGTCTGGCGATCAGATTCAAAACGTTGCGATGGCCGGGAATCGAACCCGGGTCAACTGCTTGGAAGGCAGCTATGCTCACCACTATACCACCATCGCATGCTCTACTAGCGGCGTGGGGCGCTATATATTTTGATTTATTGAATTTAAAAAGTCCAACATTGCGCATTTTGAAAGCCTAGCATTGCTCATATTAAAAGCTTGTATCCTGCACAGATGCTCTCATTAAGACACCAGCATTGCTCACATTAAAAGCTTGAATATTGCACAGATGTTCTCATTAAGACACCAGCATTACTCTCATAAAAGCTTGTATCGCGCAGATGCTCTCATTAAGACACCAGCATTGCTCTCATTAAAAGCTTGTATCCTGCACAGATGCTCTCATTAAGACACCAGCATTGCTCTCATTAAACGCCCTGCTTAACTCTGGTTGCACTCACCTTATCTCTAGCATACCAAGTAGCCTCGCTAGTCTCGTATATTTATGAGCTAAAGAAACGGAACATTTTTCCTCAGGTTAGTGTGCAGTGGAACGCGTTAGTTCATCGCTACAATGTGTGTGTACTGATGGTCTTGGGCCGTCAGAACCTCTTGAAATATTGGCCCCCGTCCGACCCTACAAGTGCAATGTAGCCGTTTGGAAAGCTGCTGCTTTGGCTGCCATGGGATTTGTAACAGTGGTGAATACGGATTTATTCGTTATAATGCTATTCGTACCTAATTGGGTCTGGTACGAGAGTTGCCGTTAGAAGACTGTGCAGTAAATCTACGTTTGAGGAAGCATTAAACTACCTGCCTATAATGCTATTCGTACCTAATTGGGTCTGGTACGAGAGTGGCCGTTAGAAGACTGGAGTAAATCTACGTTTACAGGAACATTAAACTACCTGCCTTTAAGGCTATTCGTACCTAATTACCTGGTAACTTGAGTTACCGTTAGAAGTCTGTGGAGTAAATCTACGTTTACGGCCGGGAACATTAGACTACCTGCTTATAATGCTATTCGTACCTAAAGACCAGACTTGAGTTACCGTTATAGAAGACAGGTGAAAACTAGCGTCTGCGGATTCACTACCCGCCGTAAATGCTATTCGTACCTAAGGACATTGCAACTATAAATACTGTATATACCATGGATGAAACCTGCGTGTTAGGGTATATTGAGCGTCAGCAATGCTATTCGTACCTAAGGACATGATAACGATAGTTCCCGTTAATAGACTATAGATTAAATCTTCCCGTACGTTTACATTGACCGTTCATAATGTTATTTCTACCCCGAGGCTGGGTACCTAGAGTGGGAGAGCAGCCGTGCACCACCAAATCTAATATAATTGAATGGATGTGATCTTGCTGGTGGCTTGCGGCTGATAATGTTACAGTCCAGAAAAAAAAATCTTATAGGTACGTTCTTCAGGGAAGTGATTATGAAAGTCCATTCGAAGCACGGGAGTGGTGGTCTCCAATAGTCATCCCTCCTCTAGGGTTACCATCGGCAGACAAAGGATAAGGTCAATTGTTGATGATGAACTGCTTCACAATGCGTTCTAAAAAAACTATTAACCTACACATTTTATACGGCGACTACTTGGAAATTTAAATTAAACAAGTTTACGCTCAGTGACACTCAGATGTGACACTGGTTCTCAGTTGCACTTTGATGTGACACTGGTTCTCGGTGGCACTCAGATGAGACACTGGTTCTCAGTGGCACTCAGATGTGACACTGGTTCTCAGTTGCACTTTGATGTGACACTGATTCTCAGTTGTTATCAGTGGCACTCAGATGTGACTCTGGTTCTCAGTTGCACTTTGATGTGACACTGGTTCTCAGTGGCACTAGGATGTGACACTGGTTCTCAGTGACACTGATTCTCAGTGGCACTGGTTCTCAGCGGCACTAGGATGTGACACTGGTTCTCAGAAGCCTTCAGATATGTCACCGGTTTTCAGTGGCATTCAAATGTGAAATCGCTTCTCAGTGGCACTCAGATGTGACTTTGGTTCTCAGTGACACTCGTATATGTTATTTCTTCTTATTTATTTCACGACCTCAACTTCTATTTCTTGCGTTGCAGTTAGTGAAGCGTAAGGCAATTCTGGTATTAGAGTTATTTTACGAGCTTTAGTAACGTGGCCCTATGGCGCAATGGTAGCGCGTCTGACTCCAGATCAGAAGGTTGGGTGTTCGAGTCACTCTGGGGTCANGCTTCTATTTCTTGCGTTGCAGTTAGTGAAGCGTAAGGCAATTCTGGTATTAGAGTTATTTTACGAGCTTTAGTAACGTGGCCCTATGGCGCAATGGTAGCGCGTCTGACTCCAGATCAGAAGGTTGGGTGTTCGAGTCACTCTGGGGTCAGCTCTGTTTTGCTGACATCCTTCACGTTAACTGCACTGAACAAAGTGTATGTTTTCTTCAGAAAATTGTTCGGCGCAAATCTGGTCCTTCGGTTCTAATTTGATATACTAGAAATTCAAAAGCGAAGAAAACTCCACAAAAGTTCAGCATATCTCTATTGAAAACGTTTCGAAGACCAGCTCCATCGTCTGTTCGATAAATCTACAACACAAATACAATCAGAAAATTAATAAAGTGTGGAGTCATTTAATTTTCTAAATATCTAATCTAATTCTTGTTTTATTTATGATTTTAAATAAGAATCGAAATTAGATGCAATAATTTGGTTCGAATGTAGAACTTGTCACGGCGTTCGTACCTTGAGCGTGTCCCGTGATATTTGGTTAGTTCGGCTGAATAATTGTGTATAGAACAATGATATTTTAGGACATCAGCGGTTATACTAGCCTTTACTTTAAGTTCTGACTTCTGCTCCCACTTCTGATGTATACTACAGCTCCCACTTCTGACTCCTACTACAGCTCCCACTTCTGATTCATACCACAGCTCCCACTCGCAACAATGATCCCCAACAAACGTTTTTCATAGTCTAATACTATGATTTCTTATAAAACATATTCTGTTATTTTTTCAACGCATTTTATTCGTTATTCTACTTATTTATTCTACTTGTTTATTCATTATTTCCTTGTCCAGTAGCGCATGTATGTTAATTTAAATTATATTTACGTTCATTTTGTGTAAATTCTTCACTAGCCTCAATTTACGTCAGTTTCCCCTGGTGGACGTACGTTAAGTACGTCAGTTTCCCCTGGTGGACGTACGTTAAGTACGTCAGTTTTCCCTGGTGGACGTACGTTAAGTACGTCAGTTTCCCCTGGTGGACGTACGTTAAGTACGTCAGTTTCCCTGGTGGCCGTACGTTAAGTACGTCAGTTTCCCCTGGTGGCCGTACGTTAAGTACGTCAGTTTCCCTGGTGGCCGTACGTTAAGTACGTCGGTTTTCCCCACGTCTCATAAGAGGGGCTGTAGCTCAAATGGTAGAGCGCTCGCTTAGCATGCGAGAAGTACGGGGATCGATACCCCGCAGCTCCAGACTGTTGTTTTTTTAATTCAAATTCTATTTTAGTCGAAGAAGAAATAATTCAAGCTACGTTGTACGTAATTGAATTTTTCGCGTGTACAGTATCTTACAATGTAATCACAATATTAACATTTAATATTATGCTATTAATAAATTTTTATTTGAGAAATATAAGGAGGCACGTGGATTCAGATGAAGCTCATTAAGCCCTCATGTGAGGGTTGAGGCGTCATGTGAGGGCCAATCGCATACGCATGAGGCCGTGCATCCAATGACCCGTGCGCAACATATCATTCATGCGCAGCATTAATGCTGCACCACGCGCACCTGCCAACGCACTTCCTGCTACACTGTTGCGCACTGTGTGCCTCAGTGTAGTGCACATAAGCGTCAGGATAAGTTGTAGTTTTGTTGTCATTTCGTTTATTTGATCTCTGTTTAAACAGTCAATTTTCTTTTAAGCAAACATTCAGATCCTTTCAAACCCACAACATTAAACATGAAACTTTAATGGTTTTATTTGTATTTGGGGAATAGATTCCTTAGGGACTTGGCCAAATAATTCGGAATTATCAATTATGTCAATCAGGATTCGGGGTAACGGGCTTTTAAAATGTTGTGAATTACATACTATCTCGGGCAACATGGAGCTAAACTGTTTAGTCATTATAATAAAGAAGAACTTGAATCAAAACCACGTATTTTGCCATGTAATCGCATTAATTAAGGCTTTTGTGGTCTGTTTTCTTCAAGGCAAATGCATCCTCAAGCAGATTGAGTTTCTTCAATGTAAGATCACGAACTGCTGTCTGTTTTGCATGATTTCAAGTCGAGATAAACTCGTATATGATTGCTTTTATTACAATTTTAACTGCATTATAAACTATTTTATAGTTTGAACATCTCAAGCGTTGGCGCCCTGACTGCAAGCACTGAGGTCGCCGTGTGGGGTATCGGTTCTATGGTGTAATGGTTAGCACTTTGGACTCTGAATCCAACAATCCGAGTTCGAGTCTCGGTAGAACCTGCAAACTTTTTGCCCCCGTGGCGCCAGACCCGCGCGTGCTGCCGCATACACGCACATCTCTTGCTCATCAGCACCGCTATCATTACACTTGTTCATTCACGACCCGGACGCTGCATTCATACATGGAGAGTATTGGGTTCTCGGAATATATCTTGATGAGAGAAAATAGTGAATTGATGGTGAATTAGTGGGAAATAAACCTTTACCTACGAAAATTCTTTATTAAGGTTAATTAAGAAGAAACTACTACTTGCTCGGCCCGAATGATTTTTGATCGTGGTGATTTTGGTGCAGTGTAGCGTGGTGGGTGCAGTGTAGCGTGGTGGGTGCAGTGTAGCGTGGTGGTGCAGTGTAGCGTGATGGGTGCAGTGTAGCGTGGTGGGTGTAGCATGACTCAGCAGTTGGTGTGCAGGCCTCATTCAGCGGCCTGTTTGTTCTCCCCCTCTCCCCCACCCTCCTCTTGTAGCGAATTTTTTTTACGCAGAAAGCAAGCCTCTATTGGAAAGAAATCAAAGATTTAAATTTAAAAATTTACATTCCTCAAAGCTGGGTATCCGTTAAATTTTCGCAGAATCGATAGCAAAAGACAGTCAACTGTTCTTGGTTGACAGAAATACCGCAATTTACATGCATTTCTCCACTCATCAGAACACAATTGAAACAAAGTAGCAGGTTAGCTCCGGGATTATCATGGAGGTAGTACAGAGCTTGTTACCCGTTATCAATAGATCTAATATACGTCTAAGCAAATATCTTGCAAGTCTCACAAATCTCAGAATTTCATAAATTGAACATTTGATGAATTCTCACCTATAACTTATTTGCAATAAGTGCCCATTCGGTGCCTTTAGATACTCGATAAATAGGTTTTAGTTTTTGACATTCAAAGATCTATGGGTGAAGATAAAATTCAAAATCGCCAGGAAATGTATTTATTCCTTGGCACAGTGTTAAAAGTTAAAAGGAAATCAAAGACCGAAGTTATTTATTCATTTATTTATTGAAGAAAAGTTGTTACCCCGATGGCTCGAGGAAAAGCTCCACAAAAAAAGTAAAAAGGTTGTTGTAAAGGTTCAATTCCAGCCTCGGCTAGCATCCAGCCCATCAAAGTTGCTTAGTGACGCCTATATAGGCAACTATAGGCATTGGCTACATTCAAGGTGGCATGTCAAGTACATGCTTAAATCAATGAGCTGGTCACTCTCTCAGGAATTACCAAATCGCAATTTAATTTGGCGAGTGTATCACAGAGTTCAGTCACAAACAGGCCTCACGTTATTAAAAATCACTACATAAACGTTGTCCACTACCATTAATTTATATTATTATACCCTGTAATTTATGATATTATAGTATTATTATACCCTGCAATTTATGATATTATATTATAATTATGCCCTGCTATTATAATTAGGAAGCGAAACTCATTAAATTAAAGATGGGAGTATACGCAAGATAAGAGCACAATCTGTCCGCTCCTATCAAGGCAGGAGCTGCGGTAATTTACAGTAGCATCATGGCATGCAGGAGCGCTATTTCTTAAGCATCGCACTTCAAAATATCAGGTTAGGATTCTTTCTGTTAGCGTTGATTTACAACTCCTTACTATAACAGAGTACAAGTTGTCGAAATTATGAACTCGAAATCGAAGGTGGAAAGCGGAGTGCCACAAGGCTGCAGTGTTTTTCCCGATCCTCTTCCTCATTCACACTTCGACTCAAAACATACCTATATACGCATCTACATCTTCATTTGCGGACGATACAAGAGTGCTGAAGAGGATCACAGATGACCTGGTCTGCGAGAGATTACAGGATGACTTATGGACAATCTGCGATTGGGTTCTAGTGAATAATGTATGCAATCCAACGGCACGAAGCTCGTATATAATAATGAGAGGCAGAGTTGGTAAAGGGGTCGGGATGCTGCTGCATCGTTACTTGGTATCGAACAGCAAAGAAACTGAGGAGATCGAAGTGACTTATTCGTGAGCTTGGAGTGTTGTGAAGCCACATGATGTGGCAATGTCTACATGTGGCACTGTCTACATGTGGCACTGTCTACATGTGGCACTGTCTACATATGGCACTGTCTACATATGGCACTGTCTACATATAGCACTGTCTACATGTGGCACTGGCCACATGATATAACACCGGCCATATGATATAACACCGGTCACATCATGTGGCACTGACCACATCATGTGGCAATGACCACATGATGTGGCAGTGCCCCCCACTCAGTTGACAGTGATGACACACGTAACCCCCTGCCCCCCACACCCCGGCCTCCCGTTATCACGACACGTCGATGTTTACGACGCCGGCGCAACACTACCGCCCCGCGCCAATTAAGCGCGACCGTCCAGACGAGTACACTGAACTTGCCCGGCCGCCGCTCTGCTACCGCCTCCGGGGCATCAGCGGCGCGCTATTGGCGGACTATCAGCGTTATATAGGTGCAGTATTGGCGGACTATCGGCGCGCTATTGGCGGACTATCGGCGTTATATAGGTGCACTATTGGCGGACTATTGGCGTTATATAGGTGCACTATTGGCGGACTATCGGCGTTATATAGGTGCACTATTGGCGGACTGTCGGCGTTATATAGGTGCACTATTGGTGGACTATCGGTGTTATATAGGTACAATATTGGTGGACTATCGGTGTTATATAGGTGCACTATTGGCGATACATCGGCGTAATATCAGCATGCTGTCTGCAATCAATCTGTGCGCTATTGATGGAAAATTGACGCGCTCTAGGCTGATTATCGGAGTAAAATAGGTGGGCTATCGGCTTGCCTTCGAAAGTATTACTGGTCAACTTATAGGGCTCTTTGTAATACTTCTCTGAAGTAAAACTAAATATACAATGGTACTAATCCTGTATAAGCGTTTCATGAATAAGATTTCAAGTGTTGTACGTGCAGCTCACAACTCAGTGCTGATCATCATATGTATACATTTCAAAATTCTTGTTTGTACTTGGAACCTGGTCAGGACAAATATGTATATAGGGGCTTTACGAAGCGTATCCTGTATAATTATACTGTCCATATATTACACGGGCCTAAAAGTTTATGCTTAGTGAGAGAATTATAAAAAGGCATTGCAAAACTGGCAGGAGAGGATTACACCAAAAATCGTAATTTGATTTTTGAATTTGCAGTTATAAATTGAATTCAATAGATACAGATATTTTTCTCCAAATTTTAAAAATTAAGTTGAATGGGCATCTCTTCTCCTATGTCAAGTGTGGGTTTGCTTGATTCTTTAAGTTTATTACATCAGTTTTATTATTATCAACGAGACTTGGGATAGACTATAGAGGCAATTATAAAATACGGGATACCAGCTAGAATAGTTCGTCATTATACATTCACAGCCGAGTTTCATTGAATAATCCTACACTAAATCATGTGTATCACTTCTGTAAACGATGTTTATTGACTTATCTTACGCTGGATCTTGAGTGTCAGGTCTGTAAATTATTTTCAATTGCCTTATATTTCGCTGGATCGGTGTCACGTCTATAAAGGATGTTGCATCGCTCTTGATTTTCAAGGCGTGTTTTATCGCGTGCATATTAGGAATATTTTTGTGTTCAATTTGTTTCTGAGCCCCTGAAGTTTCGAAGAAGTTTCGAAAGTGAACTTCAGGTTCAAAGAAGTTTCGGTGAAGGTGAAGTTTCGAGAGAGAAGTTTCGAAATTACCCCTTATGATTAGCTTTTCATTCTGGTTATTTCTCTGTACAAATGTCCTATAGTTCGTTGTATTTCTCGCCTTAGTTGGGAAACGCTTTCAACCCTGTCTCGGAAATTGAATCACATAGTTAAAGGAAAAATCGCTCAAGAAAGTATATTATGTGAAATTATCAGGTTTTCAAAGCTAAAATTAGGAAGACATATCGCGGTTTGAGCGGCAGCGCCTGAATTAGCTGCTAATGCATTTGGTCCCTCCAAACACACGCGCGGTGCTCTTCCCAAGGATGTTAATTATGGATACCAGCAACACTACACTACCACTCTGATATAAGATATTCCACCACTCTGCTTCTCCACCACTCTGCTACTCCACGACCATGTTGCTCCACCACTCTGCTACTCCACCACTCTGCCACTCCACGACCATGTTGCTCCACGACCATGCCGCCCCACCTTATATACTTCCGTCTCCAAGTTTCAACAACGAGATCGAAAGAGTGCATAGTTCAATAACTGTTCCAAATACACACAATTCGATTACATTTATTAGCCAGTATGACCAACTTGTGCTGCTGGCTGCTATTTGTTTAGTATATATTTATAATATTGTTTTCATTCGGTACTAATTCATGGTCGGAAATATTCATATTTGTATTCTCCTTCATTTGTTCTCCTTACTTGGGCCTTCATAGATACGCAGCGTTCGAGACGACTCCTCAATAATAGCGGATACCACAACAGTATTGCCTGTTGATTTACCTCTTGAGTAAAATCAACACATAATCCTCTTATTAGGGCTGAATTTACATTTACCTGAGTTATACCTAGAGACAGGTTGGGTGGTCAGGCTCACTCGTACCTCACAGCTGCTCCCCAGCAGAATTTAACTGATCAGAGTTTCGTGAAGAAATTTTATATTTTTCCTGGAAGAATATGGCTGTTGTGAATCCATCACGATGCTTGTTCTGATCTAGCGCTGCTTGACACTCGTACCTTGCTGTGGTGTCAGCTCGGTGTGATGTAGTGGTGATGATCACCACACTAACCAACACCTATCATCACTGAGCATCACCACACCCAGCTCATGAGGGTGGTTACATGTGCGAGATGATGTCGATGATACCGGGAGTGAGAAGGTTATGCCCGGTACTGACTGAGAATGAAGGTGAAAATTATGATGAATTATTGTAATACTCATGTTGGGTTATGTTGATGACGAGAAGGATGTATTAAGAAATGAAGCTGCGAATTAGGGAAATTAGAACTCTGCATCCCAGAGCTGCGATGTCTGAGTTGCCTGAGACCAGCTGATCGCTGTAAAATCTGAGCTCGCGTGTTAGTTCGGCCGTCACCAGCCCCTGGTTCCGTGATCACTTCAATGACACATTTGCGTGACTGACACGCCCCAGGCATCAAGAATGTTCTTGAAGCAAGAGGCGGCTTTCAGGTGGCCGGTTAAAAGCCAGCTGGCAGCCGGAGCTAACATGCATTTGCACTCTCCCATCCCAACCCATATCCCTTAGTTAGGTTAGGTTAGGTTTTTTAGGTTTAGGTTTTTTTTTAAATCGGTCTTATACACAACAGACCATTTCTTTGACAACGAACAGACAGGTAATAAAGCCATTGGCCATTTATTTTGCATCGTCGCACGACCGCCCGGTCACTGTGCGCCACGATGTGTCATGTGCTCTGGCCAGCGTTCACGGTCCGGCCTGTGATGGAGGAGGATATAGGCTAAAACTACTCGAAAGCATCTGGCGAGTAATTTCTGCGCTTTGCGGTTCCCGCATAAACCAATGGACATGTCTTGACTTATCCAATTAATGCTCGATTGCTATAGCAGAAATCATGACTTAGTGTACGGAATTTTCACTGCATATTTGGGTTCTTCACACGTACGTATCTAGCATAAAAATTTTCATTCAGAAATGCATTGTACACCGGCTGATGTAGCGTCTCAAAGCGATGTTGGATGCAGTAACGATGTTCACTGACGGGCCTTGAGTTATGCTGATGAGGATGAAGTGTTTATGAATTTGTGATAATGTTACTCATTTGTGATGATGGTAATCATTTGTTATGATGTTACTCATTTGTTATGCGGTTACTCATTTGTTAGAAGGTTATGATGACGTTCAGCTCTTCTCCCAGTTACAATAATGATGATGCATGTAATGTGCATGTTCAATATGATGGCTGATGATAGTGATGAAGTTGATAGTACTCGTTCATCATGATAACAATGATGATCGTTTGAGTGGCAGGAAAATTTCAATTTCTACGGACATATTTATCATTATATTTACTCGTGATCATCATATATGCTATACAAAGAATATCAACAACATTCGCTCCATCGTCTTCAGGATCCGTTTTTCCCGAGTTGTGAAAATATACATGAAGTTCAGTAATGTTTGGCACAAATAACATATACGCGCATTGTTTTGGCTCAATGCGTCCGTACTGAATTAACGAGTTGCTCGCTGCATTGCACTACTTTCAAACTCGGTAAACTGGATTCAATTATGTCATACTTGAATCAAATTACATTAATATCATTTCGGGCTACATTTTTTTCTGATCGTATTCAATGCAGTGCCCGCCACTGACAATCTCGGTTTTAGAACTTCATTTCTACAAATATTTACGGAATTTCAGTATCAACCTCTGTAGGAAGTAAATTCACCTTCAACTTTCCTTGAAATAAGCTTTTTATTCAGCGTCCTCTGTTGCCTCCATAATAACTTCTAACGAATTACTAGCCAATGCTTAACCGGCCATAATTGGGCTGTCCTGAGCGCCGCGGGGTCATTGGGGTCGAGCGATGCTCAGTTGATGACGCCGTGTTGCTGTGCGACCTCAGGTACCGTTATTCCTCCGCCCCAACATAACTATTATTATTATTAATATTATTAAATATACATTTATTCATGTGTTTATTAGTTTTAGATGGCAAAAATTGTTGATTTATACGCGTGCGATTAATGACCAGAGAATGCCTTGGGATCTACCAACGTCATCTGAAGAATTGTCCGACTCTTCGATAATTTAAATCAACGAATTCTCTGGTCATTAATCGCACGCGTATAAATCATGTGTTTATATATACTTGTCTGAGTTTGGTGTGTGTGTTTGAAAGCCTGGCAGCACAAAAATATAAGGGCTGTAGGGGTGCGTGTTGGGATATTGCCTGGACTTGAAATTATACTCATATAGTGGGAGAATAAAAAAAGATTGGATCAAGATTTGGAATTTAAATTTCAAATTGGTATTTACGAATTTATTAGCTTATTTATAAAAAGTGTGAACGATAATATTTTTTCACATTAGTAAAATAGTATCGAATGGTGATCTATGTAAATCTGTGTTTGGACGTGTCTTTCTTTGAATAGTACACCTCAGCTTCATTGTTATTAATGGCATTCGGTATAGCGGGATCCGGAAATTACAGGGAGTATTGATCACGGGCAATGCATGCAAGTTTGTGTTCATCATTACAGAAAAGTGAGCCATAGACAAACTTGGATGAGTACGCACAGTTTAAAAATAGATTTCTATTATTCTTCTGTTAGACTCATGTTCCACGGCTCACTTGCGTCTCTGAATCATTCACCGAGTGTGAGAAGTTTTATCTGAAGCTTATTTGCTTCTTTGGACGAAAGCTGGACAAATAACTAAACGATGCTTTAAATGAATTCTCTAATGTCATTGCCATTTGCTAACTAGTTTCTGACGTTTATTCTGCCTTGTATATTACAGGAATAATTTATTGAAGTTTCATTTTAGTTAAGTATGAGTATATTGCCTCTAATTGTTGTTGCTATATGTGAACGATTAATAGCTCGTTTTTTTCTAACTCGGTATATTTATTTATTTATCACATAGTATTTAGGCGACATCGAGTGTTGGTGAGGTCTTTATATATCAAGAATATGATATTTATTTGAATAAAAGAATTAAATGTTTATTATTTATCACGTGGTATTTAGATGACGAGTGCTGGTGAGGACGTCGTATCAAGAATGTCTTCCCAGACTATTCGTCAATTTTATGACCTAAGAAAATGTACGTATTTTCTCTCAGTTTAAATCGCACAAAGAAGAGATTTTAATGTTGTATGTGAACTGAAAAAAGTTAAGTACGGCACCTAAAAAAAATTTGCAATTGAAAGGCCAATGCAGCATCAGATTTGAAGCATTTCGTCTTTTTCAATAGGCAAGTTCATTGGCCATGATGTGGAGGACGATTCTTTCCACATTGAAATAATTTTTTTAGAAATATTGTTTTCCCCTGACAAAAACTATAACGAGAAATAAGTTAATCAGTCCGTAGTCGTCACGTGACCTATACGACTCGCCGCAATCCCTCGCTATTTTTTCTCAGATTTATGGGATTTATTATGAGGATTCATCTTATGATTCAACGGATTTATATTTACCTATAATATCGAGGCCATCCAATTAATGCGTCATCGGTTAGGGACAGTTTCAAGAGTTCGCTAAATTTACTTTTTTTGCCCAAAATATTCTGAAGTGCTGTCAAAATTTCTATGTTCTTCTGTCGATTTCACAAATGCTGTTCTTGCGCCAAAGCTAAACATTCTCCAAGTTACCCGAATTATACGCCCTGATGTTTCCAGAACATTTTTCTTTCTGTTTACACCAACGATCTCATCACCTCAGTTGCTCTGAGACTTTTGTCCTACAGCAGAAGGAGGAACTTGAGCAAATAACTTCCTTGATCTTCTGCCAATTCCTGCTACTAAATCAGAGTTCTACTATGGACAGCCAATCGTCGGCCAGTCAGTGGCCACACAAAACACATCCATGATTTTCCCACGTGTAGGTCACACGACCGCGTGCTGCATGTCAGGATCCAGACCGCGGCTCGTCTCAACGCGTCATCGCGTTCACGACTGCGATTCCTTAGTAGTTTTTATTTTAGTAGCCATGAGGAAAATAAGAATAATATCGGCCTACATTGTCCTCCAGCAGCGTCTGGCGCGGCGCCAAGAACACTGCTCGAGTTTTGGGAAGTGTTCTTCACAGGATACAAGACTTAAGCCTATACCCCGTATGTCACTCTCCGGGAACATAACTTTCAATTTAAATTATACGTAAACTAATGAGTGTAGCAACCTGAGGACGTTTGTACGCAACAGAGAACATTTTAAAGTTGTCGTAAGAGGCGGCAACCATCAGTGCAAGTCATTTTGCCCTCACAAGAACGTATCCTTTGCGGGAAGTAGGCGCGTGACAATATTGCTCCGGTTACTCGTGTCAGGCGGTAGAGGGTTAAAGGATGTTAATTACGAGATGTAAGTTCTCTGTGATGTCCTTAACGGGATACGAGCTTTAAAGGATGTTCATTGTTCATCACGGAATGCAACTCTGCTGGAGTTATGGAATATGTTCATCAAGGCTGGGTTTTGAGCGTCTCAATGTTAAAATTTGTGTGCAATGTTCAAATTTCATGTTGACATCAACATGACACAGCTTCATATGTCTCAGGGTATCTAGCTTACCTGCTTTATTGGGTTCATTGTAACTGCAGTTCGGTTTGGCTTTATCGATGTCTTTTGTGCTTGTTTATTTGTGTGTAGTGGTGACTTCAGGCAGCGGCCATTTCAGGCAACCACCACTTCAGGCAGTCACCACTTCAGGCAGCCACCACTTCAGGCAGCCACCACTTCAGGCAGCCACCACTTCAGGCAGCGACCACTTCAGGCAACCACCACTTCAGGCAGCCACCACTTCAGGCAGCCACCACTTCAGGCATCTACCATTTCAGGCTACGAACACTTCAGGCAGCGACCGCTTTGCATTTAGATTGCAAGCCATTACTAATTAATTGAAATCCAGTCCTGAGCGGCACATCAAAGGTCTGTGTTCGATCGCTCGTGGTTGTGAAGCCTCGCCATGTTTATGGTCCAGTTCTTGTCTGAACTGTTTGTTGATTTAAGGAAACCCATTAAATTTAAAGATATTCTATTATCATGATACATTGCAGGATAGATAATTTGACGGTGGGTAGTTCCAGATGAAAAAAATAGATATAGAAACTATCCGGGCGATTTATAATAAATGAAACAAGTTTTTAATACAAAAGAATCAATACAAAATATTGGAACAACGGTATTATATTTTTTGTGTTGAGCGCAGTCTTCATTTTAGAGTCTTCATTTTAGCTAGGGGCATTCAGTTGGGGCCGTATTTTAGATGCGTTATCAGCGGCCACCCATGATGGAGTTTCTAGGTACGGCGAGTTATTTTCTGTGTGTGTGGTAATACCAGGTTACACCAGGCTACAGTTACTTGCTGCTACACCAGGCTACAGTTACTTGCTGCTACACCAGGCTACAGTTACATGCTGCTACACCAGGCTACAGTTACTTGCTGCTACACCAGGCTACAGTTACATGCTGCTACACCAGGCTACAGTTACATGCTGCTACACCAGGCTACAGTTACTTGCTTGGTATTTTGATTGTTGAATTTATTTCTCTCGAAACCTCCGACTTAATCATGGCCTTCTTACGCTTGTAATTATTTCATAGGTTATTATTTTAATGGGGCGGCCAACGTGGCGGGGTGAACGATACCGGCGCAATGTATTTGCGATACCGGCGCGATATCTCGGTATGATGCCGGTGCGATGCCGCTGCGTTATACGGGCGTGATGTATGATGCCGGCATCATACCAGCATCGGTATCATGTCGGCGCAATGTTGATGTGATGCCGACGCGATGTCGTTACGATGATAGCGTGATGCCGATGCGATGGCGGTGTGATGCCGATGCGATGACGGCGTGATGCCGATGCGATGGCGGTGTGATGCCGATGCGATGGTGGTGTGATGCCGATGCGATGACGGCGTGATGCCGATGCGATAGCGGCGTGATGCCGATGCGATGGCGGCGTGATGCAAGTGTGATGCAGGCTTTTTACTGTTGTGATGCCGAACAACCGGCTTCTGATGCACCCTTGCCATAATTGACGATTATGGGAGCATCGTATAAATAATCCGATGGCCTGCAGTGACGCATCATCAATCATGTTCGATGAAGTATATTTACTTAGGAAATGTTTTATGGGACACAAATATATTTTTTAATCGTGCGTTTTACCCTAATTTAAGGGAATTTACTTGAGAAATTTATAACGTTAATAATCCGTGTTATATGAGGCCGCGATAATTATTGTGTGCCTCACATTTGTGTCTCGTGAAGCGAAGTATTTGAGATTGGTTGTAATGAAACGTATATTGGTTGAGATTAGTTATATGAAACGGATAACGTATACATATAATATTGCCAGTCAAATTACTGAGTCAAAATCATTACGCTTGATGATAACATGATGTGCTTTCTGGATAGCGACTAAATTAAGAAGTGAAAGTTTGTATTGGAATAATAGATTTATTCATATGTGTTGTGTTGATTTTTGTCCCTGAAAATAGGACTGGACTATTGTAAAGATAGAAGGAAAGTACAATGGTAGCTTGTTTTGCATTGAAACTGCAAAGCAATTGGGCGGAACTGATGTGAAATCGAAATGTAGAATTTTGCCCTGAAGGGTGTGTTAATTCTAAAGATTACACATAAGTGTGGTGATCAAGTCAGTATGATGAAGTATAAAAGGCGTTTTATTGTGCGTTATAAGCAAGGTTACATAATTAATGAGCTAGAAGCGCGAGGTGCACTTCGATTTGCATTAAGATATACTGTAACTTGATCTTGATGTTGTTGATTTTGGTGTTTAGTTTAACGTTTGTGCATTTATTATTTCACTAGATTCGGTATAAATAGCTTGCGGGGTGGGAATAATTATATGAATACCTCAAATAACGATGGATGTTGGACGAATAACGATAAAAAACTATATATTGTTGTTTGGATTCGTGGGCGACACGAATTAACCTTAAAATTTGATATTATTTACTTGTCCGAGCATATACGTTGAGTACCTTGCATGTTGAGTGGCATGCAGAGTTCTGTTGTGAAACTTTTAACCTTCTGTTATGAAGCTGTTATCCAATTCCGTTAAGAACCTGTTAACCTTCTTAACTTGTTTACTTGCACGAAGTATGGTAACTTATATACTATAACGGATAATTCATGCTTGGTGTAGGCACATAGGTATGTTATTTGTAAGTTTGTTCAGTCTCTTAATCACATTAATCTTAAGTATCTTAATCACACTTATATCGTCACGTCCCATTTTATAAGAAATATCAATGATTTTAAAGAGAGCGTATATATGTTATCTGTGCTGATACTTATATGACGTATGTTGCTATTGTAGTAATGCCACTGCTTGTTCAGTTCTAATTATTACTAGTACAGACATGTAACAATAACGTATACAGATGTGTGATATATACAGATGTATAATGCGATACACTGCATTACACGTTATAGGATGGAAGATCCTGCATGACTATGAACGTTCCACCCTCATTTGATCTCTCGAATAATAGTGGCAGCCATTCTAACAGAAACTTTAACTCTTTCAAAAGCTTTTTTAAACAACTGTCAGACTTTTTTAACGAACAATTTGAGAGAATGATTCACTTTTTCGTGAACTTTTAACCTGTCATCGTGATCGCTTAATTTTTAAACGACTTGCGTGTAACGTCTCTGCGTGTTTAGGACCGTGTTTCTAAAACTGGTGATAAACCACCCCACCTTGGGTGTAATTTGTTCACTTTTAAAGGGTAACCGTATATTGACACGAGTGTCAATATGTATTAATGCTTTTAATATTGAAAGAGCAATACGGTCATAAAGTCAGGTTAAATTCTACTACGAACTGAAGAAGCTTTAATGAGAACACATCCAACGTTCCATCCGGGACTTGCCTATCGACGACTTGGAGACGGAGGACGACGAAGGCGGCGCATCAGCGTGACCGGGGAATAGGAAGGTCTACCAAACTCATCATAAGGTATAAAGGTCTTTGAGTTCGCAGCAAGAGACGCTCTAGTTAGGCCAGGCATTTGATCCTAAATTAGCGTTAGCGGTAAGCGTGCGCTAAATATTTGTCTCGCGGCTATTCCGATGAGCTCTTGCTTACTCTCCACCTCAATATTTGATACGCTTGGCACCCGCTGCTAGGAATGCTACCACTGGGTCAACCGCAGCCTCCCTCTGCACCTCCTGGGGAGCCGTTCCTTCCAACCCTTTAGCTATCTGGCGGTAACGCTCGTTACCAGGATCGACGGTAACGCTCGTTACCAGGATGGACGGTAACGCTCGTTACCAGGATGGACGGTAACGCTCGTTACCAGACCTTTAAGGGGACCGCCTAACCTAAATTGGAGATAGCCTATAACTCCTAAAGTTATTATCCGATCATCATGAAACTTCACATTCAAACGTAAAATGTAAAAATAAAAACATTTTACTTCTATGAATTTTTCGAAAAAATTGATAGAAAACGTGATATTCATAGAAAACGGAAAAATAACGGTTACTATAGAAAATCTA